>NC_063333.1:37074165-37149970 GCF_021869965.1 Rhincodon typus | reverse complement strand
GCGGTCCCCGAGTCTCCGCTTGGTTTCCCCGATGTAGAGGAAGCCACACCGGGTACAGCGGATGCAGTATACCACATTGGCAGATGTGCAGGTGAACATCTGCTTGATGTGGAAAGTCTTCTCGGGGCCTGGGATAGGGGTGAGGGAGGAGGTATGGGGACAGGTGTAGCACTTCCTGCGGTTGCAGGGAAAAGTGCCGGGTGTGGTGGAGCTGGAGGGTAATGTGGAGCGGACAAGGAAGTCACGGAGACAGTGGTCCCTCCGGAAAGCAGATAAGGGTGGGGAGGGAAAGATGTCTTTGGAAGTGCTATAAACAACTGTCCGTCCTCCCTGGACTGACCTATCCCCTTCCTACACTCACCTTTACTGGCTCCATCCCCGCCTCTTCGACCTGTTTGTTTCCTCTCCACCTATCCTCTCCTCTATCCCTCTTCTATCCGCCTCCCACTCTCTCCCTATTTATTTCAGAACCCCCTTCCCCTCCCCCTTTTCTGATGAAGGGTCTAGGCCCGAAACGTCAGCCTCTCTGCTCCTATGATGCTGCTTGGCCTACAGAAGCAAGCAACCTTTTTTCAAAATCTTAACACAGTTAGAACCAGGGGAACAAAGCATAAAACTGCTTGTGAGGACAAAATAGAGTCTCAGTGAGCTAATAAAGGACAGATCTGAGTCATGACCTGGGAAAGAAGTGGGTCAAAGTTGGCTTATCGTGCAAGTTAAGTCCCTGCAATGAAAAATGAAGAATGATTCATTTTGGGGTTAGGAAACTAGAAAAAGACAGAATTAACCATTTAATCATGAAAATCATTATAATCTGCAAAATAATTCTTTAGAAAGGATTTTTAAACAGTTCTTCAAACTGGGAGCACAGTTTGAGAGTTTAAAACCTAAGAGTTGAAGACAGAAGATGATTGACAAAAATGAGCCACCTGAAGCAAAGGGAAATGTTTGTTGTTGGACCAAAATAATTTAAGGTGAGAAAAAGTGCAAAATATCATTTTGTTCAGTTTAGAAAAGTACAAATCAGTTGGGAAAAAAAGCAGAAATGGTTTGAAAACCATCATGTTTAATTTCTACATCAAGAAAATAAAATTTCATTGACTAAAATATTTGACAACTTTCATACCTCAAATACTTCATAATTGATTTAAAGCTTTATTGAAGAAATATCTTTTCAATAGATTTTTAAAAGCTTTTATGACATTAAAACCTTGGAAAAAACTTCAAGGAATATTTGAAGCATTTGGGGAATTTTAATACTAGGGTGCGCATTTTTAAGGTGAGAGGAGAGGGATTTAAAAAAGACATAAGAGGCAAATTTTCTACACAGAGGGTGATTTGCATGTGGAATGAACTTCCTGATGAAGTGATGGATGCGGGTACATTTACAATGTTTAAAAGACATTTGGACGGATATATGAATAGGGAAGGTTTGGAGGGATATGGGCCAGGAGCAGGTAGGTGGGACTAGTTTAGTTTGGGATTATGTTCTGCATGGACTAGTTGGAACAAAGGGTCTGTTTCCGTGCCATATGACTGTATGACTGTATGACTCTCGTACAAAACGACAACCAATTATAATTAAAATATCTACTGGAATATCTTATTTGCTTTATCAGCAATTAAAATTTATTTATATATTCAGAAATGCCTTATAGCTGGAAATTCTCTGACAAGTCAAACTTAAAGGAGAAAAGCTGAAGATACAGCAGAATTTAAATATCTTTTAACCAAAGCTTTCAGAATTTAAACGTGAACAATTTAATCAAATGAAGAAATAAAGAAAGTCAGATTCTAAACAATTCGTGAGACACAGGATTACTTGAGGTCACAAGCAGAAAATGTTAACACGCTGCTTTATCTTATGACATCATGAGCAGACTATGTTATTATCAGACAAAAGTTAAAGAAAATACAGATACCCTTGATGATGTCTTAAAAGCATTTGACAACTTTGTTACTTTAAAAACCAATCATGTTAGGGAATGAGGAAGACTCAATAAAAGACCACAGTTTCCAGGACAACCTGGTCTTTTTATATTGTTGGAATTTTGATATGAAGCTTTATAATCAGAATTATTTAGAGTCAGAATTGTCGAGATCCCCACAGTCAAATGGAAAATCTGAATGAGGGGTACAAAATATTTAATCTCTTTTGAAGATGAACACTGACTTCCAGATAGTTTTGCTGAACTAGCAGTCCACTGTACTCCAATGTCACCATCAGAATTATCAATGGGAAGAAAGCTGAAAGTCAGCTCCCTATCCTTTCAAATATATTGACTCCAGAGCTCTAGAATCCCAAAAACTATAAGAATGATTACTATAAAGAACAACATCACCTACAGCAGAAAGCATCACCATACAATAAAATTGCTAACTTTGAACCTAGGTTGACAAGTGTGGAAAGGAGATCTTAATAGAAGTGTTACAGTGGTACAATTGATGGACCAGCACCATTCATACCCTGTCTGCACGTCAGAGGGAACTGTGTAGAAACTTTGTATCAATGTGCATCTGTAGCCCATTTGAGCTCCAGTGGGATGAACCTATTGATGGACATCACAAGAACAATCATTCACAATACATTCTGATATGGGAAAAATTTAAGTTAATCATCCGCAGACCACAACACACCAGGCCTCTGAATCCAACATGTACATACACTGGAAGAACCAGTAATGTTTCAGATCAAATAAATTTGTAAAATTAGAGATTGAGCAAAGCAGAGACAGTGGTAAACTTGACATATTTATTTAAGTAGTTGTAAAGTTGGTTAAACAAGGGAAAAAGGCTTGGGTGAAGAAGTCATTGAGTCATAGATCACACGGTCATAAAATTATACAGAACAGAAGAGTCCCTTCAGCCCATTGAGTTGACACCAAACTATCTGTAATAATCCCACTTTTCGGCGCTTGGCCCATAGCTTTGAATATTATGACATTTAAAGTGCTCATCTAGGTGCTTTTTATAAGTTGGGAAGTTATCCACCTCCACTCCCTCCCAGGCAGTGCATTCCAGATTCTCTCCATTCTTTGGGTGAAAAAAATCTTTCCTCAAATCCCCTTAAAACCTCCTGCACATCACCTTAAAAATAATCCCCTCATTATTGACTTTCAACTAAGGGGAACAACTGTTTACAACCACCCTGTCCATGCCCCTCATAATCTTATACACCTCCATCAGGTCCCCCCTCAATCTTCTCTTTAAAGAAAACAACCCATATCTATTCAGTCTCTCTTCATGCTCCAACGCAAGCAACATCCTGGTGGGTCACCTCTGCACCCACTTCAGTGCAATCACACCCTTCCTAAAGTGTGCTGACCAGAACTGCACACAATATTCCAGTTGTAACCTAGCCAATATTTTGTACACCATGACTTCCCTGCTCTTATAATCTATGCCACAACTGATAAAGGCAAGTATCCTGCATGCCTTCTTAGCTTCCCTATTTTCCTGTCCAGCAATCTTCAGAGATCTGTAAACAAACACCCCAAGATCCCGCTGTTCCTCTGAGCATCCTAGTGTCCTGCTATTCATTGAGTACTGCCTTGGTACGTCTTCCAAAATGCATCACCTCACACTTATGAAGGTTAAATTTTATCTGCCACTGATTTGCTCATCTGACCAACTGACTATATCTTCCTAAACCAAGGGCCTTCGTCCTCACTGTCAACCATCTGGCCAATCTTCATATCAACTGCAGACTTACTTGTCATCTCCCCCACATCCTCATCTACATTGTTTATGTATATCATATACCACAAGGCACCCAGCACTAATCCTTGTGGCACACCACTGGACACTGGCCTCCAGTCACATAAGCAGCCTTCTACCTCTGTCTCCTGCCGCTAAGCCAATTTTTGAATCCAACTTTCCAAGTTACCTTGGATCCTGTTGCTTTTACCTTCTTTACATATATCCCAAGTGGAACCTGTGAAAGGCTTTGTTGAAATCTATATAAACTATATCAACTGCACTACCCTCATCTGCACACCTGACCACTTCCTTAAAAAATTCTATCAAATTTGTTAAGCATGACCTCCCTGTCTAAGTGGAGATTAATTCTGTTCTTCAGATTTTCTCCAGTAGTTTCCCTACCACTGATACAAGACTCCATTGTCTGTTGTTACCTGGTTTGTCCTTACAACCCTTCTTGAAAAATGGAACCATGTTAGCTGTTCTCCAGTTGTTCTGTACCTCCCCTGTGGCCATACAGGAATTAAAAATTTGATGAATTTGAGTCTCCATATCTTCTCCTATATTGTCCATTGACTGTTGGGAGCCTATAACATATTCCCAATAATATGACTGCTCCCTTTTTATTCCTAAGCTCTACGCCACAAAACCTCATTTGAAGACTCTTCCAAGATATTGTCCCTCCTTATAGCAGCAACTAACTCCTTAATTAATAATACAAAACCACCTCCTCTTTTACATCCTTCCCTGCTCACCTGAAGCCCCTGTACCCTAGAATGTTGAGTTGCCATTCCTGCCCTCCCTCAACCACACCGCTGTGATAGTAACAGTATCAGAATTCCATGTGTCAAATCACACCTTTAACTCATCTGCCTCACCTATAACACTCTTAGCATTAAAGGAGAGGCTATCTGCCATACTCCTTTGAATCTCAACATGGCTAAACTCTCTCTGTCAAGGTTCCTTTACTGTATTATGTTGTGTCCCTATTGTATGCATAGTCTTTGTCCCCTCCCCTGGTGAACTAATTTAAGCTCCTCTCGTAGCACTAGCAAATGCACCCACAAGGATGTTGGTCCCATTCTGGTTCAGGTGCAGAAAATTCTGCTTGTGCAAGTCCCACCTTCCCCAGAAATGGTCCCAGTATTTCAGGAACCTAAAACCCACCCTCCTGCACCAACTTGGTTATGTAAGGCTGTGCAAGATAGTTGGTTTGAAAGGCTTGATATTGAATACTCGGTGTACTCCACTCATTAATCTATAAGTGACAGTTTCTGGTATGCTGGTCAGTTGGTCATCGTTTCAGCCTGTTTTTAGACACTGCCTTTTTTCTATTCATTTGTGGGACATGGGTGATGCTGTCTGGACAACATTTATTACTCACCCCTCGTCGCTCTTGAGAAGGTGGTGATGAGCAGCCTTCTTGAATTGCTGCAGTTCACATGCTGTAGATCAGCCCACAATGCCACATAGTTTCCAAAATGAAAAAGTACACTAATATATCTCAACCCTTGAGCAATACTGTTCGATCTATTAGTCAATTTACCTTTTCATGACAGAACCCTACAATAAATCATTAGATTTAAAAACACATACATTGCAATAGAGTCTCTACTAATGACATTTGAAGTTGTCAAAGTATTTAACACTTGCCTGTCAGAATGTTTCCTACTCATTCACAAACATTTTCTTAAAAAAAACATTTTCAGGACCTCCAAAACCTGGAGTAGCACACAAAGCTAGTTGGGTGGAGGAGGTTCAAATTTCCTAAAGGGCTTACAACAGAGATGCCGACATTAGAAGAGGTCCATATAATGTCATGACTCAAGGCCTTCATAACTCCATATAGATCTTACAAAAATAACGGGGGTGTTGTGAAGGCACTGCAGAATGTTCTAATCTTCTGTCATCTCTGCATCCATCACCACATAAAATCCAGCCCATGTACTATAGCTTTTTGAGTAAAGCTATACCCACTCATTATTGTGATCTTGATCTTGTATTTTATACTACAGCTCTTTTTGGTGAGTCAGCTCAGCATGAATTCATCACAAACAGCAAAAAATTTGTTTAGTGAAATAGAAGGTATGTAGTCTGCTTAGTTCATTCAGTCCAGCTAGCATTCAGACCAAAATATTGTGATAAAGTGTAAGCTCTAGCTTTCAGTGTTTTTCTATTGACCAATAATTAAAAATAATCCCTGTGGCGTTTGCACAGGAAAACAAAAGCCTGACTGTTCAGAAAAAGGAAACATTTTATTTTAAATAAAACTGCAAGAACTGCGGATGCTGTAAGTCAGAAACAAAAACAGAAATTGCTGGATAAGCTCAGCAGGTCCAGAAGCATCTGTAGACAGAAATCAGAATTAACGTTCGAGTTGAGTGACCCTCCTCAGAACTCCGGGCAGCATCTGTGGAGAGAAATCACAGTTAACGTTTCGGTTCAAGTGACCCTTCCTCAGAACACTTTTTTCATAGGTTTTACGAGGATCACTCACATTTCAGTATTATGCTTGGAAGTAGTAGGTGTTAGAAGTTCACAGCATCTACAACAGGAAAGACATAGGCCCAGAAATTCTGATCAAGTTTTGAAACTTATTTCCAACCCAAATTGGATGAAAAAAATAACCACTAACCTTTTGATGGCTCTGCGCTTGAGACTCCTGGGCAGCTTCCTGTTATGTACCTGTTCAGGAATTTATTTTTTATATATTTGTTTATGGGGTGTGGGCGTCACTGGCTGGGTCAACATTATTGTCCATCCTAATTGTCCGGGAGAAGATGTTAGTGAGTTGTTTTCTATAGATGCTGCAGTCTTTAGAACATAGAAACAAAGGAAGTCTCGAATCTGGCAGCAGTGAAGATTATTCCTGAAACAAAATGCCTTTTACAGCACTAAGTGCTGCCATCTGTACTTTAAATGTCCAGAGACACTTTGAAAACTACTATAAAAGTGTAAGGATGTAAAGTAAGAGAGGGGGTAGAGTGAGAGGGGAGATAGAGACAGAAGTTGGTATGAGAGCAGCCAAGTAGACAAATATGCCTCATTGCTGTTGTACAATTGTAGGGACTGAAACTGCCCCTTGGGTTCTCATAGTGGTCCTGGCCATAATGATACCCCGCCCTATCCTTGATCACTGACCAAGGTGGAATTATCCAATTTAAGGGTGTGGTTGCATCCTGTTACAAAGTATCCATATAACTTTCTCCCTCCCTGATATAGTGCAATGTCTGCAGCTCAGATTCCAGATCCTCAGCTGAGATCTGATGTTGCTCAGCTTCATACACTTGATGCAATTATGGTCACTGTGGAGCACCTTGGTGTTCAGCAACTCCCACATGTTACAGTGGGAACAGATGATCAGACCAGCCATCTCTATCATGTTTAATTAAGTTATTAGTATCCCTACTCTTTACACTTTATTGTATTACTTCTTTGTTTTACTGAACTGATGTCAATCTTATACAAAAAAGCTATTTTACAAAAATCAAAAAAAAAGATCTGGAGTCTGAATACAACCTGAAGACCCAACTTTCACTTTAAAGATGAAAGTACTCACTAATTAGCTGCTTTGTTGAGTCAAAACTCAACCAAACACCTCTCTCCACTGTCCACTGAACTCCTTGAGAGACTTAACTCCTGTACTCTATTGTAAGTTGCACTCTCAAATGCTCAGTCACACAAGGTTGGATACTTATATATGTTCTGAACAAGAATTATCCAGCTCATTTAGTAAATGAAGCTCCAGTTTCAGCAGGTTATTAATTAGGCTGTTCTCCCAATGCTGTCTTTGAAAATAATGCTACTCAAAAGCTTTCAACTACAGAATTTAAAAACTGTTGATTCCTCTTTAAGCAACCTTCAAACTACAATCTAAATTAGGTTTGCACAAAGTGAAGATTTAGATATTTCCTTATTCAGCAGATGCACATACTCACTCCAAGTCAAATGCTGGCAAATGGGTCTGGATCAACATAGAATATCTGGTCGGCATGGACGAGTTGGACTGAAGGGTTTATTTCCGTGCTGAATCCAAGTAAAAATGAATGAACTATTACCAATTTTGCAGATAACACAAAAGTAGGTGGGAAAGCAAATGGTGAGGATAACACAAGGAATCTACAGAGGAATATAGATAGAATCACAGAATTGTTTCAGCGCAAAAAGTGGTCATTCAGTTAATCAAGTCTGCACCATTTCTTCAAATAAACATCATTACCTGGTGCCAATATCCAACTTTTTCCCATACCCTTGCATACTATTTGCATCTAAATATACATCCAATGCCTAATTGAATGCTTCAAACAGGTTAAGTGAGTAGGCAAAAACTTGGCAGATGGAATCTTATATAGGGAGATGTGAGGTTATGCACTTTGGCAGGTAGATTAGAGGAGCTGTATATCATTTAAATGAGGAAGGATTGCGGAAAGCTGCAATATAGAGAGATCTTGGTGACCTCCTGCATGAATAACAAAAAGCTAACATCCAAGTTCAGCTTTTATTGGGGGAGGCAATTGAAATGTTGGCAAGGTGTTAGGTCAGGAAATGAGTGTCTAGTGAGTCAGGTCAGGGCCGGGTTGCAGGGGGATGGCATGTCAGACCAGGACGTGGGTAGGTGTTGGGTCAGGTTGGGAGGTAAATGAGGCTAGATTCAGTGACGTTGAGTTGGAAGTGTACAGGTTGTTTGGATCAAGTGTCTAACTCAAGGGTGAGTTTTTAATCCTCTAATATCTCCCAGGTGGCTACTAAGTGAATTGAAACCTTCCGAATTATTTGACTTCATGGGGCTTTCTTTGGAGGGTTCCAAATGCAGGAGAATTGACCATGGGAATTTTCAATTTCCCAGACAATTGCCTCAGAATCAGCTATGTTCGGATTTCCACATGGTCCTGGTGGGCAACTTCAAGGCACACTGCTGCAAGGATTTTGGCGATTAGAATGCATGAGCCATTAAATGTAAGCCCCTTTTCATAGTTCTGAGATAGTCTACAGCTGAGGCAGAGAACAGTCATTTAATCATTTTGATTTCAGGCTTGCAGCACTTTCAGTTGTTCAGTTTATCAATGAATAGAACCAATGTCAATGGATTGATATAGAAGTATGTGAGCTATCCAATTAATGCTCCTCCCTTTTGATTCATAAGTAAGTATTTTTTTCCCTATCAATTATTTTGCCACTTTCCTTTTGAATGTTATCTTTGAATTTTTCACCACCCTTTTCACTTTGTGCAATTCAGATTGCAGAAATTGACTGCATAAGCAAATTATTCCTCTTGTTGCCTCTTTTTATTGCTAATCACCTTAAATCTATATCCTCTGGTTAGCCATTCTCATTTTGAAATCATACATCATACCTCTTTATACAGGGTTTTTCATTTGACATAATTTGCAATTAATTGGAAAAGTTACTGTAATTTTGAAAGACCAGAAGTAGAGTTTTCCCAAAGTAAAGACTGAGGAACTAGAAGATATAAAACTGAGCTAATACGATACCATGACTAGATGTAATTAGATGAAGCATTTTTAAAATATAGGTTTGTGCCATAATAAATAGGGATACAGAAATTTACGGTAGAAGAAGTTGTCTCTTAAGTGCCACAAAAATATGACAAGTTAGAATTTACCCTCATATTTGCATTGTTTTGATTAATTCTTGGGTTTAATATAAATAATGCATTATTCTCATAGTTGAAAGTGTAATAATAACGATCACTGCCTTCACCAATTAGAAACGAACAAAAAAAAAATACGTTTTGTAGAAGTAAAGGATTAATGAGGATAAGAAAACACCGGACTGGATATAAAAATGCAGCAGCCAGCCATGTTTTCAGTGGGGGTGTGGGCACATGAAATGACTGGGGTGGCTAGCTTATCCCCATAATATGAAGGAAAGGCAGGCCCTAAGATCAGCAGGTTATCCATCATATGTAAATAAATAAGTAAGGATCAGTTGAGATTTTTTTAAAATGCTCAACGGACCCTGATTATACGCTCCTTACGCCATTTGCAGTTAAACAGGGCTGTTGCAGCACATTGGTAATGTCCCTACAGAAGGTATGGATTCAAGTTTTGTGTGTCCCAGAACATGTCTGAGCAGGATGATCAAAAATACTCCACAGTTTTGGCAACCAAGCAGGAATGGACAGCCAGTATTTTTTTTGGCAAAATGTTTTAAAAGGCCGGTAAGGAAGGCAGTACCATTTCAAGGAATGCTCGTTGCACATCAGGGCACTGCTCCCTCCCATCCCAAATGCAGTACCTACCCTCCTTTCCACCCGTTCTCCAAAATCCATCCCATTTGCCTCCATCCCTAATAGGCTGAACATTCCCCACAGAATTCCCTGAACTGGCTGTCACTCCAGGATCGGTGGCTGCCTTCCTTGAATGCCTGCCTGCAGTCCCAGCAGCAGCCACTTTGGAGTACATGATGTTTGTGGCACTGCTGGAGCTGCCACCCAGTTATACTAGTTGGCAGCTCCCAAAGGCAGTTGCTTCCACCATAGAGGACTGCAAGGCCATTCCGCCCTTAACTGTTGCCACCTGCAGCATGTAGTTGCTGCTGAGCAGACATCTTTCCTGTTATCGGCTTCTGACAAGTCCTTGAGTCCCTCTGTGATATCAAACCTACTGTTATTGCTTCTGCAGCTTGTGCTGTTTGACAGAAATGAATTATTGTAAATGTGCTGCAGAAATTCAAATGTTTTAATATTGTCAGTATGTCAATAGTAAAAGAAAACAAATAGTAACAAAAATAGAGACCTGATTAATATTAACTTGATCAATATTAACTTATTAAAAAAAACCACATAAAGAATAGCTGAAACTAATGAAAACTGTAATGCAATGGCTGAATTTATACAATAATTAAGCCAGCTCCTCTGAGTTAATAAGCATTTGAACTATCAATCTGAATTTTCTGAAACAGAAACAGAAATTGCTGGAAAAGCTCAGCAGATCTGACAGCATCTATGGAGAGAAAGCCATCAACATTGTACTCCAATTGTACTCCAGCACAATCTGTAACCTCATGGCCCAGCATATTCCCCACTCAACCATTACCGTCAAGCCAGGGGAATTAACCCTGGTTCAATGGAGAGTGCAGGAGGACATGCCAGCAGCAGCACCAGGCGTACCTGAAGATGAGGTATCAACCTGGTGAAGCCACCAAATAGGTCTACTTGCATGCCAAGCAGCAAGTGATAGACAGAGCAAAGTGATTCCACAAGCAACAGATCAGATCTAAGCTCTGCAGTCCTACCATATGAAGTCGTGAATGGTGGTGACAATTAAACAACTCACTGGAGGAGGAGGCTCCACAAATATCCCCATCCTCAATGATGGAAGAGCCCAGCATATCAGTGCAAAAGATAAGGTTGAAGCTTTCGCAGCAATCTTCAGCCAGAAGTGCCGAGTGCATGATCCATTTCAGACTCCTCCAGTGGTCCCCAGCATTACAGATATTAGTCTTCAGCCAATTCAATTCACTCCACATGATATCAAGAAATGGTTGGAGGCACTGGATACTGGAAAGGCTACTGGCCCTCACAATATTCTAGCAGTAGTACTGAAGACTTATACTTCAGAACTTGTTGCTCCTTTAGCCAAATTGTTCCAAATTCCCCACTTGCCTGAATGAGTGCAGCTCCAACAACATTCAAGAAGCTTGACACCATCCAGAACACCAAGCAGCCTGCTTGATTGGCACTGCATCCACAATCATCCACTCCCTTTGCCGTCAAAATGCTCAAGTAGCAGCAGTATGTACTATCGACAAGGTGCACTGCAGAAAATCACCAAAGATCCTCAGACAGAACCTTCCAAATCCACAATCGCTTCCATCTAGAAGGACAAGGGCAACAGAGACGTGGGAACACCACCATCTTCAAGTTCCCCTTCAAGCCACTCACCATTTTGATGTGGAAATATATAATCGTTCCTTCACTGTCGCTGGATGAAACTGCATGAATTCCCTCCCTAATGGCATTGTAGATCAACCCACAACAGGTGGACTGCAGCATTTCAAGAAGGCAGCACACTACCACCTTCTCAATGGCACCTAGGAACTGGCAATAAATGCTGGCCTGCCAGCAATGCCCACATCCTACAAATGAATAAATAATAAAAGGCTCCATCACTTATCTGGGTACCATGCTACCTTGTTGTCTGGAACGATATACGATTGGATTCCTGTCCACCTAGCAGCCTACTCCATGCACTCTGTCCTTGGCTACTTTGCACTCTACCCACCAGGCAGCCATCTCCCTGTCCACTGGCACTGTGCCCTCTTGGCACCCTATCCTCACATTTGCCTGATGTACTTACTGGTTCACACCTATGTTAAAGTGGCTATCCTTGATACCGGACTTTTTTATTACAGAATATGGCAATTGATTGCTGTGAGAAAGTGGGCATGGTTTTCCTTCCCTTGACTATTCTATGCTACAAGGGACCTGTCAGGATGGAAGTGTGGTTCTACATTTGTGAAGATCGCAACCTCCTGTCAGAAATGCAAAGTTCTTTAATTGTGTAAATACAGAGTGGAGTGGCAATTTCTCATATTTTCCTGTTCTCAATTGCAGATCAGTTGTGCTCCCACCAATTTATGCTCGAGACTGTCTGTGAATATTAATATATGACATTGGGATTTAACATCTCTGTGAGTCTTGCACAATACAGGATGTGAGCTACCCGGGTTAAACTTTACTCCAAGATTTCCTGTATTAATAAATGTTTATTCATAGTCACTAAGCAGCACCTCAGTCACAGAATAATATCAATTAATTCAGCTCTCACTTTGCATTTATAACTCAAGCACAATCACTGAACAGCATTATTAGAAGTTAGCAGCAAAGATGAATAAAAACCAAAAAACTGCAGATGCTGTAAATCAGGAACACAAACAGAAGTTGCTGGAAAAGCTCAGCAGGCCTGGCAGCATCTGTGAAGAGAAAATCTGAGTTAACGTTTCCGGTCTGGTGACAATTCCTCAGAACGGTTCTGAGAAAGAGTCACCGGACCCAAAACGTTAACTCTGATTTTCTCTTCACAGATGCTGCCAGACCTGCTGAGCTTTTACAGCAACTTCTCTTTGTGAGCAAAAGATGAATGTTAGGTTAAATATTTTAATTGTTTTAATTTGAAAATGAACCTTTTTGATGAAACTTCAGTTTACCTATGGTATTGTTAGTCCTTTTGCATGTTTATTTTAAATCTTATTGTTAAAAACTTTTCTGTTACAAACCCTCCCATCATAATGAACCTATTGCCTGAACCCAGCTTGTGAACAACCAATGAAGTGGTTGAAGTCTCAGTAGAATGAAAAAAATGAAAGGCTGGCATTTATATAGTAATTTATATGTCTTACTGAAAACTCCTAGAGCATTTCGTCTCTTTTTTGGTGCTTCACGTAAATTAGATTACTTTCAGTAGAGTCGCCTGCTCTAGTCCTTTCTTAATTTTGCATCTCTCAAGCTTCCAGTCTTATATCCCACTTGCACCTCCACTCCTTTATCCCTTATTGCTCTTCCCCTCTGTATGGCGAATAATTGTATGGCTACAGTCTGGCATATACTAGTCCAGTTCTGTCCATCATAATCCTCAACATCCGTGTCCTGCAAGGCTGCATATTCAGCCCCTTACTATATCCCTTATACACTCACAACTGCGTGGCCAAATTCTGCCCTAATTCATTTACGAGTTTGCTGATGATACCACTATAATGGATCAGATCTTAAACAGCAATGAGACAGAGTATAGGAAGCAGATAGAGAGCTTAGTGGCATGGTGTAAAGTCAAAAATCTCACCCTCAATGTCAGCAAATGAAGGAGCTGGTCATTGACTTCAGGAAGTGGACTGGGGGGCAAGGGTGCTAAGGTGCAGATGGTGGAGAGCTTCAAGTTCCAAGGAGTAAATATCACCAACAAGCTGTCCTGATCCATCCATGTTGACGCTACGGTCAAGGAAGCACACCAATGTCTTTACATCTTCAGAAGGCTAAAGAAATTTGGCATGTCCACAATGACTTTTACCAGTTTTTATAGATGCACCATAGAAAGCATCCTATCAGAATGCACCATAGCTTGGTATAGCAACTACTCTGCCCAAGACCGCAAGAAATTATAGAATTGTGAATGCATCCCAGTCCATTTGTTATGGACCCGATCAGATCCCCTCAAAATATTTTAAGAACATAGCCTAGACCCTAAATTTTTCTTATGTTAAATGTAGATATGAAGTGTGTGTACCAGATATGATGCAACTGGTCAAACTACTCAATGTTAAGCAAAACACAATTTATTTAAATACTACAGTTTAAATACATACAAAAGGAAGAGGAATTTGGAATAACATAACTGTTGGAAAACTTAACCAAATAATAGATAGAGTACCTACTACTAATTAACTGTTCCAACATAGTAACATCCCATAGACACACCCCTTGGCAAAAAGGTAAATTCAGACACAGACACAGGCAATTCTCCAATCCAGGAGGAAACAACATCAAAAGAGATTTCAGAGAATGTAGCAGCTAGGAATCATTTAACTGATGCTCCAACTCTTCTGGAACCCAAACAACTTCTGACTGCTACAGCTGAAAAAAATAGAAAGCTAGATCTATGAGACCTGGCCACTTCCTTTCCATTGTTACAACTGTTTTTTTTAAAAAGAAAACCCTAAAGGTTGTTGACTTAGGCCATCTCCCAAAGCCACTTTGTCACCTCTGCCTTTATAACCTCTCTTCAAAGAAACCCAGGACAAAATAACCTTTTTAAAGTGACAGCATTGTCCCCCATCATGCAAACGAGCCTTCCATCCACTGACTTTGTCTGTACTTCCCACTGCCTCGGGAAAGCAGCCAAGATAATCAAAAACCCCTCCTACCCCTGTTATACTCTCCTCCACCCTCTTCCATTAGGTAAGATACAAAAATTTGGAAACACGTACGAACAGATTCAAGAATAGCTTCTTCCTCACTATTATCAGACTTTTGAACAGACCTCTCATATATTAAATTTGATCTTTCTCTGCACCTTCTCTGTAGTTGTAACACTATATTCAGCATTCTGTTCTATTCCTCTGATGTACTTATGTAAGGTATGATTTGCCTGGATAGCATGCAAAACAATACTTTTCACTGTATTTTGGTACATGTGACAATAATAAATCAAATCAAATCAAGCTACATCATTTCCTACCTTCAAAACTCTAGACCTTCACTTCAACTGTACCTTTGGCACTCTGCTCAAACCCATTTTGTTTGTTCTTCTTTCCTCTTATTATTTTCTAGCTTAATGTGATGACTTTTATCAAGATTTCTCCCCAATTCCCCTAGACTTCAGTTATTTGGTGATGCAGTAATTGGTCAAAAACTGCAAAGTGCTGTCAAGTGCAATCACTCTCACCTCAATCCTGGAGTTCATCTCTTTTGTCATCTTTGGACCAATGCTGTAAAAAGGTGAGGAGTGGCCCTGGTGGAAGCCAAACTGAGCATCGGTGCTTGATAATACTGTTGATGATTTTTTCCATCAGTTTACACCTTACTAATGATCAAGCGTAGATTGATGGGCTGGAAATTGGCTGGGTTGCATTTGTCCTGCTTTTTTGTGGACAGGACGCACTTGGGCAAATTTCCGCATTGCAGTGTTGTAATCTCTGTTCAAAATCTGTTCTGATTTGTATAGAGGTAACACTACACAGCATAATGGAGGGTATCCTCATTATGATAACTGTACTTTGTCTCCACAAGAGCTATACGGTAGTTACTCCAATTAGTACTCTCATGGACTGATAATTTTGTGACTCGTTGATTGTATAAGGTCAAGTAAGTGTTTCCCTTTTTCTTGGTTTCCTGACCCCTTGCTCCAAACCCTATCGAGCAGCTTTAGGAGCCAGACAGCCTAGTCCTAATGATGCTACTGAACCCATCTTGGTGATGGGCATTGAAGTACCACACCCAGAGCACACCCTGCATCCTTGCCATTCTTCTTCCAATTTGTTTAACATGGAAGAGTACAGCCAAGGACTTCAATAGGTAGTAATCAGCAAGAAGTTTCTTTGCCTGGGTTTTATCTGATATTATGAGTCATCATGGGGTTGAGGAGTCCCAAGACAACTTCCTCCTGACAGTATATGACTATCCTGATACCTCTGGTGGGCCAGTCCTGTCACCTTACTCCTATTCCACTGTCTCCTTCCTATTTATAGGATTATTACCTTTATTGTGAAAAAATGCTTTTAGAGTTCACTTTTCAAAGGCTAGAGTCTACGTTCAAGATTAGACCTACCTGTTTTGCATCCCGCCATCTGAGGAAATAATTGTTAGTAAGGAAGCCTTTGCACGGGCAGCAAGACTGGCTGTTCCTTTGTTAATTCCAATGCAGAGGTCTATGTTGGATGATCTGTCTGGCTTTATTCCTTTTTGTTGACTTCTAGGCTATTCCGGAGGGCAGTGAAGAATCAACTCCCTTGATTTGCATTCGTCATCGAAGGAAATAGTTTATCTTTATCTAACCAACCAAGTCTTGAACAACTTGCTTAGATTAGCTTTCATTATTTTATACTTAAAGGGATAAAATCAAATTTGTACAATCTGTTCTCATAACTTAACCATTTCAGTTCAAATATCATTCTGTTAAATCTGCACTACACCTCCTCCAGGAAAAAGTCCTGTGATAACTAAGTCTGGATTCAACTACTTGATAACTTAGAAATCATTATAGAGTTAATAATTGTTGGGGACATGTATTCTCAAGGTGAGAATATGTGGTGCGAGGGGAAGCCTCTATTGGAGATATATTGATCTTATTAAGCCAGCAAAAAGTGGAACCAAAAGGGAATATAATCCAAAGTTTTAATACTTGATTGACACAATATTCCAACTCAACCACATGACACTACTATGATAATTATTGTTCTTAAATTAAAGGCTACTTTCTCACAATTAACTCTATGGATTGTTAATCTTTGAATCGTTGATATAAATCTGTCTTTAGGTTTTTCCCATAAATGGTGAATAGCAGAATTCCCATTTTCCATGATTATTCACATTACAACAGGCATAGTACAACATTAATGTTTTCAATTTGTTCACTAAATGACATTAAGATCTTTTCCTACACCCAACATTTGCAGAAACAATATTCATATAGATTCATATCATTTTTAAATTGAGACTAAACGTGTGGAACATATTCTGCATTGCAGCAAAAATGTCTGACACACTGCAACATTCAGTCAAAGTAGAGAAGCATTCAGGTGACTTTCACCTTTTGGTTGAAAATTGACGTTCATTGGATTCACTTTCAGTAAATTTTGTTTGTCCCTGTCCTTTATATGAATGTAATGTGGCTAGCTGTTCATTCTCATCACCAAATTCTTGATGATTGCAGGTGACAAGTGTTCAGTAATTGTACATGACATTTTCATCCTAGAGCGGTGATACTGCTGGCGTTTTCTGTCAGGGAATGCTTTCAGAAATAAGACCCTACAAACCTGTCTGATATAATTGGGGCAAATTGTGCTTAATTAGCTGCCCAGTGTGTAAAAGCTCAGTAATTGTATTTTTTAAATATAAAAATCAGAGCCTTTGAGTTCCCTTATATATCATATCTGTCCTTGGCTCCACAATATACAGCGTTTTCCAGACAGTTTATGCTGTTGTGAATGTGAGAAAAATAGATGATAATCTGCAATAATTATTTCTCATGCAAACACAAGTTGAAGCATACTATTGTGTTATACATGGCTACTGATCCAGAAGGAATTACGCTTGTGTCATTTAAGATGATACAGGTTTACAGTACGTTATTTGTTCATGGGATTTGGGCATTGCTGGCGAAGCCAGAGTTTGAGATCAATCCTTAATTGTCCTTCGTGGTGATGCTGAACTACCTTTTTGAATTGCGGCTGTTCATATAGTTTTTTTTAATATGGGCACAGTCCTTTTGGGAGTGGGCTGTAGAAATTTGACCCAGCAATGATGAAAGCATAGCAATATTTTTCAAGTCTGGATAGTGTGGCTTGGAGTGATAATTGCAGATGGTGGTGTTTCCACGTGCCTTCTCCTCTTCATCTTTTAGGTGGTAGAGGTCAAATGTTTTGGAGTTGCTGGCACATTGCTGCAATGCATCTTGCAGAAGACACGCACAGTAACCATTATGCACCCGTAGCGGTGATCATGATGTTTCAGATGGTTGACAGGATCACAATCAAATATGTTGCTTTTCCTGGATGATACCGAGTTTACTGAATGCTGCAGGCGGGCAGGGAATATTCCATCACACTGTAGACTTTGGCCTTTCATACATTGGAAAGAATATGGGGAGTTAGGAGGTAAATTACTCATAATGAATTCTCAGCCTCTGACCTGCTTTTGCAGCCTTGGTGTTAATGTAACTGTTCCAGTTAGGTTTCTGGCTAATGGTTTAAATTCTAAAGCTCCCAGCCTGAAGCAGAGTTTTAACAAGTTTCTGGTGTCAGAGCAATTGGGAATAGTTAATTAAAGAAGTAGTGAAACAGTTTCCTCTGTAACTGGATCAGCTAGGCTTTTTGTGTTAGAAAAATATTAAACCAGCCAACTTCATGCAACTTAGCACTTGAGTGTAACTTACAATAGGGTACTGGAAGTTTGGTGATGAAAGGATGAAAGGGAGCAAGGGAAAGATGTGCTTTTGTTTTTGTTTTTGCTGTTTCTAACTCAGCCTTCTGGATTGGTCCTTACTCTGTCATAGAAGAATCTAGTCATTTGGTGAATGTGTGCTATTTGAGTAAGAGATATTCTATCCCTACGGTACAAAATAGTATAAAAACTCATGGTAATGTCAATAAGATGTATAAAAGTCATAAGTAAATGTAAAATTTAATTAAATAAGTAAGCACTTACTTAAAACACATTAAGGATGGCAGGATGGGTAATGTGCCACACCGATGACATTTGGGAGCTCCTAGATGCTGGAAGGAGATTACTTGGATTCTTTGTATCGGGAGGCAGTCACACCTTTTAACATTTGGTCAGTGCTCACTGACAGGTTAGCATGGTTGCAAATGAGGCAGATAATGGGACACAGAGGCCAGAATCACAGAAACATCAGCCTTTGCAATTGGTTGACGGTTTGAGGTGCTCTCTGCCTGCTTCAATGAGAGAGAGTGCTGCAGGGTAGAAGGCCTAACGTGGTATGATGGTGCAGAAAACCATTGAAGCGGGAAGAGCAAAAAGAAATGTAATGGTAGCAGGGAATAGTATGGTTGGAGGGATTGACACCATTCTCTTAATCAGACAGGCTGTGTTGCCCACCCTGTGTCAGGATTTGGGAAATCTATTCAGTGCATGGAAGGAACAAACAATAGAAAGAGGAGGATCCAGGCTTCATGGTCCATGTAATTACAAATAACATAGGGAGGATAAAGAAAGAGTTTCTGTGTAGTCAATGAGGAGCTCGGTACTAAATTAAGAAATAGAATGAGAGAAATGAATGAGTAGCTCAAAGATAGATATAGGGGACGTAGGTTCTGGTTTTTTGCGCATTGGCACAAGTATTGGGGAATGTGGGATTTATACCAATGTGATAGTCATCCCCTGAACTGTTTTGGGACCTACATTCTTATGAGCCATATAACGAGAGAAGTAGAGAAGATTTTAAACAAAGTGATCAAGGTGGGGGAAGGATGGAATCAATTTAGAAAAATGTGGTAAATCAAAGAGTAGAGATAAGGTGAAAGAGAAAGTTGCTAAGTATGGGAAACGATGAACAGACCACAACAGGTTGGCACAGAGAATAACGATCTAGGAGAAAGTCAACAGATAACACGAGAGGTTACAAAAAGAATGAAACTAAAGGCTGTGGCTGCAGGCACATAGCATTCAAAATAAAACAGATGAATTGAGAGTACAATACAATGAAGTCTTCAAAATTGTCTGACCAGATCTGTTCTTTTTAAAGTCCTGGTGGAGTTTCAATCAAATCGGCATCTATTCAGTTTTTTTCCAAAGACTCAACAATTCTTTGAACTTTATGTCAATGTGAAACTGAAAGCATAGGTCCAAATGACCAACTTAAATCCAAAGCTAAATACTATTGAATTGATAAGAGCACTTTATCCACTGGATAAAGAACTCTAATGCATATGAATACTTACATAATATTGGTTAATTTTATGGTCACTTAGCTTTTTAAGAGCAGATCCCAAGATCAGGCAGCATATCAAATACATACTTAACTCATCATGCACAATTACATAGAACAGTGCAGCACAGTATAGGCCCTTCGGCCCACGATGTTCTGCCAAACTTTTACCCTAAACCGAAGGTCTATCTAACCTCCACCCCTTACCTTATACTATCATCCATATGCCTATCTAATAGCCACTTAAATGCCCCTAATGAGGCCGACTCCGGCAATGATTTCCATGCCCCTACCACTCTCTGAGTAAAGAACCTACCTCTGACATCTCCCCTATATCTACCTCCACTCACTTTAAAAGTATGCCCCCTCATAATAGCTACCTCCACCCTTGGAAAAAGTCTCTGGCTGTCCACTCTATCGATACCTCTGATCATTTTGTACAACTCTATTAAGTCACCTCTCATACTTCGTCGTTCTAAAGAGAAAAGCCCTCACTTTCTCAACCTTTCCTTGTAAGACCTTCCCTCCATTCCAGGCAACATCCTGGTAAATCTCCTCTGCACCTTTTCCAATGCTTCCACATCTTTCCTGTAATGAGGCGACAGAACTGGACACAATACTCCAGATGTGGCCGAACCAGGGTTTTGTATAGCTGGATCATAACTTCATGGCTCTTGAACTCAATCCCTCTATTAATGAAAGCTAACACACCATACGCCTTCTTAACAATTCTATCCACCTGGGCGGCAGCTTTCAGGGAACTGTGGACATGAACCCCAAGATCCCTCTGCACCTCCACATTGCCAAGAATCTTTCCGTTAACCCTGTATTCTGCTTTCAAGTTTGTCCTTCCAAAATGAATCACCTCACACTTTTCAGGGTTAAACTCTATCTGCCACTTCTCAGCCCAGCTCTGCATCCTGTCAATGTCCCTTTGTAACCTAGAACAGCTCTTGTAACCTAGAACAGAACCTATCCACAACTCGACCCACCTTCGTATTGTCCGCGAACTTACTAATCCACCCTTCCACTCCTACATCCAAATCATTTACATTTCCCCCTATCCCATGCCTCCTTACTTTCTGCATGAGCCTACCATGGGGAAGCTTATCAAACGCCTTACTTAAATCCATGTACACCACATCCACTGCTCTACCTTCATCCACGTGTTTGGTCACCTCTTCAAAGAATTCAATAAGGTTTGTGAGGCATGATCTACCCCTCACAAATCCATGCTGATTATCACGAATCAAACTGTGCCTATCCAAGTGATCATAAATCCTGTCTCTCAGAGCCCTTTCCAATAATTTGGCCACCACTGAAGTAGGACTAACTGGCCTGTAATTTCCGGGGTTATCCCTATTCCCTTTTTTGAGCAAGGGAATGGCGTTTGCCTCTCTCCAGTCTTCTGGCACTATACCCGTGGACAGTGAGGACAAAAAGATCATCGCCAAAGGTCCTGCAGTCTCTTCCCTTGCTTCCCATAGAATCCTTGGATAAATCCCATCTGGCCCAGGGGACTTATCTATCTTCAAGTTCCTCAAAATTCCTCGTACATCTTCCTTACTAACATTGACCTCCTCTAGCCTACCAGCCTGTTTCACACTGTCCTCCTCTACAACTAGGTCCCTCTCAGTTGTGAATACCAAAGAAAAGTATTCATTAAGGACCTCTCCTATCTGTTTAGGCTCCGTGCACAAATTCCCTTCACAATCCTTGATCGGCCCTACCCTTTCTCTGGTCATTCACTTATTCCTCACGTACGTGTAAAAAGCCTTGGAGTTTTTCCTGATCCTATCTGCCAAGGTTTTCTCATGTCCCCTTATAGCTCTCCTAAGCCCTTTCTTCAGCTACTTCCTGGCTAACTTGTATCTCTCTAGAGCCTTTTCCGATCCTTGTTTCCTAAACCTTATGTAAGCATCCTTCTTCCTCTTAACCAGTCGTTCGACCTCTCTTGAGGACCAAGGCTCCCTCACTCGACTGCATCTTCCCTGCCTGCTAGGGACAAACATATCGAGCACACGCAGTATGCATTCCTTAAACAATCTCCACATTTCTATAGTGCTCTTCCCTGACAGCATCTGTTCCCATTTTATGTTACCCAGTTCTTACCTAATAGATTATAAACCTCCAGTTATAAACCGTACCCTGCTGTATGTACCTATCTTTTTTCTTGACTATTGTAAAAGTAACAGAGTTATGATCGCTACCGCCAAAATGCTGTCCTACGAACAGGTCTAACACTTGGCCCGATTCATTGCCAAGCACCAAATCCAAAGTGGCCTCTCCTCGTGTTGATCTATCTACATTCTGTGTCATGAATCCTTCCTGAACGCATTGGACAAAATCGGCCCCATCTAAACTATTACAACTAAAAAGTTTCCAATCAATATTTGAAGTCACCCATGACTACAACCCTGTGACTTCTGCACCTTTCCAGTACCTGCCTCCCAATCCACTTCTCCACTTCTCTGCAACTATTAGGGGGTCTATAAAAAACCCCCAACAAAGTGACTTTCTTGTTCCTGACCTCAGCCCAAACTGACTCTGTAGACATATCATTCTCGAACTGCCTTTCAGTAGCTGCTATACTAGCCCTGACTAGCAATGCCACTCTGCTGCCTCTTTTACCACCCTCCCTATCTCTTTTAAAGCATCTAAATCCCGGAACTTCCAACAACCATTCCTGTCCCTGAGTTACCCAAGTTTCTGTAATGGCCACACATCGTAGTTCCAAGTACTGACCCATGCTCTAAGTTCATCCGTCTTAGTTCTGATACTTCTAGCATTGAAGTATACACACTTCAAACCATCCCTGTGTTATGACATTTTAAATTGGCAAAATCTTTTAAATCTTTTAAAGGTCCTATCGAAAGGTTCCTTACTCTACTATGGCTTCATCCAAGAGGCACAAATTGACTTGGCTTACGTAGATCACACATCCTTCAGAAAACAAAGCTTTTGGCAAAAGAACCAACATGACAGAAAATTGCGTTTGCAACAGGTATTTAAATAATGATCTTCATATAACTTTAGGTAAGCATTGTGAAGCAATTTGCCATTTTTCATGCACTATGGGAGAATGTCATTTGTTCTACATGACCTGAGTTTAGAATTGTGGTCCTATATACCTCCAGTATGGGCCTCCAAATACAGCGTCATCATTGTTGGGAGAAGAATTTCTGACCCTGAATCTGGAGGCCAGTATCCTGTCACCAAGTCACTGTTTATTTACACGTGGAGAGTCCTTGACACTGATCCAGCTCCATCAGGCCAACTCTCAGAGTGAACAGGATGTCTGACACTCCTGTTCATAACTGTCAGCCAGGTCTGAGATAACAAGGTGTAGAGCTGGATGAACATAGCAGGCCAAGCAGCATCAGAGGAGCAGGAAAGCTAACGTTTCGGGTCTAGACCCTTCTTCAGAAAAGAATTGTGAGATTACCCTCAAAAGTCACAACCCCTTCATTTTTGTTTCTTTTTCCCAATATAACTTTCATTATTCAACATAGAACATAGAACATTACAGCGCAGTACAGGCCCTTCGGCCCTCGATGTTGCGCCGATCTGTGAAACCAATCTGAAGCCCATCTAACCTAAACTATTCCATTATCATCCGTATGTTTATCCAATGACCATTTAAATGCCCTTAAAGTTGGCGAGTCTACTACTTTTGCAGGCAGGGCATTCCACGCCCTTACTACTCTCTGAGTAAAGAACCTACCACTGACATCTGTCCTATATCTATCACCCCTCAATTTAAAGCTATGTCCCCTCATGCTAGCCATCACCATCCGAGGAAAAAGGCTCCCACTGTCCACCCTATCTAATCCTCTGATCATCTTGTATGTCTCTATTAAGTCACCTCTTAACCTTCTTCTCTCTAATGAAAAACAGCCTCAAGTCCCTCAGCCTTTCCTCAGATGGAGTACTGGGACAGTGGCAGGCACAGACAACTGTTGTGGTTCGCCAGAGCTCAGGAAGTAGAGAGAGTTAGACAACCTACCAGTGTTGATGCTCCAGCCTCCTCCCACCTGTCTTCAACACAACAGACTATCTCCGAGTCAGAGTGTGTATGGTTGTCATTTGGACCTTGCTATTCCTGATATGTATTAATGATCTGGAGCTGGTGTGCAGATGACACTAACCTTGTAAGAACTGTAAACTGGGGGGAGGACAGTTTGGAACTCTGAAAGATACTGACAAGTTAGTGGAGTGGGTGAATTGGTGGCAGATAAGTATGAGGAAGAACATTGAAAGATAATATAAAATGAAAGGGAACAACTAAGTAGTGTGCAGATTTCAGAGAGAACTGGGTATATGAGTGCATAACTCATTAAAGCAGTAAGACAGATTCAAAAACAAAGTCACTGGAAAAGCTCAGCAGGTCTGGCAGCATCTGTAAAGGAAAAAACAGAGTTAACGTTTCAGGTCCGGTGACCCTTCCTCAGAACAAAGACAAATTGTTTCATTCATTCATTTTCAGGACTTGGGTGTGACTGCCTGGTCCAGCATTTTCTGCCCATCCCTAGTTGCCATTGAGGTGGTGGTGGTGAACTGCCTTCTTGAACTGCTACTGTCTACTTGCTGTGGGTTGACCACAATGCCATTAGGGAGGGAACTCCAGTGACACTGAAGGAATGGCATATAGTTCCAAGTCAGGATGGTGAGTGGCTTGGAAGGGAATTGCAGGAGGTGGTGTTCCATGTATCAGCTGCCCTTGTCCTTGTAAACGGAAGTGGTCATGGGTTTGGACGGTGCTGTCCGAGGATCTTTGACCAAATTCTGCAGTCCATCTTGTGGACAGTACGCACTGCTGCTACTGAGCGTTGGTGATGGAGGGAGCCGATGTTTGAGGATGTAATGCCAATCAAGCGGACTGCTTTGCCTTGGATGGTGTCAAGCTTCTTGTGTTATGGGAGTTGCACCCATCCAGGCAAATGAAAAGTATTCCATCACACTCCTGACTTGGGCCTTGTAGATGGTGGACAGGCTTTGAGGACTCTGTACTTAATATATAATTATATAAAGACATAAGAACTAGGAGTAGGAGTAGGCAATTTAGCGCCTCAAGCTTGCTCCACCATTCAATAGGATCATGACTGATGTCATCTTGGCCTTAACTCCACTTTCCTGCTTGTTCTCCATATCCCTTCAACCTATTACTAATAAAACTCTGCCTGTCTCCTCCTTAAGTTTACTCAGTATCCTGGTATCTACCATACGCTGGGGTAGTGAATTCTGCAGATTCACAACTCATTGACAGAAGTAATTTCTCCTCACTTCTGTTTTAAATCTGCTGTTCCTTATTTTAAGATTATGACCTCTCATTCTAGATTGGCCCACATGAGGAAACATCCTTTGTCTATCTACTTTGTCAATCCCATTAGCATCTTATATATCTCAATTAGATCTCCTCTCAACCTTCTAAACTCAGAAGAGTTTAAGCCTCATCTGTTCAATCTGTCTTCATAAGACAAACTCCTCATCTCTGAAGTCAATCGTGTAAACCTCCTCTGAACTGCCTCCAAAAGAGCTACATCCCTCTTCACATAAAGAGACTAAAATTGTACGCAGTAATCCAAGTGCGGTCTCATTAGTGCCTTATACAGTTTCAGCAACACTTTTCTACTTTTATACTCTATTCCTTGAGCAATAACTGCCAAACTTCCATTTGATGTTCTTACTATCTGCTGTATCTGCATACTACTTTTCTGAGACTCATGCATGAGGACACACAGATTAGATTGTAAATATATTTTTTGTTAGCTTTTTCTTTTAAGGGTTCCATGTCTCACTGGGGTATTATGCTAGAGATCAAGCACCTCTACTCCCAGGTGAATCACAAGTTAAAGATTTTTTTAAAGTACGCAGAATCCCTCAGCTTACTTGTCCTTTAGACCCATGTTTACAGAAAGCATGGGCCAGGTTTCTATACTTAACAAAGCCTACTATTTATCAAAAACAAATATGTTCTAGCTGCAGGTAAAAAATTATGAAATGTCAACAGATATCTCTAAAATTATATTTTAAAACTATATAACCCCTCCTTATATTCTCCTGCTTTCATATGTATATAATCAAACACAAACAAAAAAAAAATGGATGTTCGGGACAGGGGGAAAACTGGAAGGCAGTTCAGAGGTCTCTAAACACAATTTATCTGAGATGATTCTTTGAGCTGATTAGAATGCTGTGTCTCGGTCTTCCTTCTCTGGATGCTTTCACTGGTGTTCAGGAAGCATAGGGTGGCTACTTTACGCATACAAAAAGTCTCTGACTTATTAATTACAGTCAGAGCTTAGAGCAACTACTGAAGGAAAGATAAACCTACTTTCTTCAGGCTTCAAGTTGCAGAATACAAGAGGCAACTACTGAGCTGGTAGAGATCTGAGGGCCTCTCGCTATCTTGTTCACACTCCAAGCTGCTCAGCTACGTAAGAACCAATCACATGGTTATGGGAAGGAAGAAAGCAATAACTGGTCACTAGCCTACAGACTAATCAGCTACTTATTGCTAGCTGTATTTCCATTGTACACACCCTTGACTCCAGCTCATCTGCAAACTACACTTCAACTACTGCTTGAATAAGCAGCTGTGTAAATGTCGGACTATATGCTTTTTTTACAGTAATCCTTCAGCAACTTTTACACAATTAAAAATATAGACACAAAATTGGGCACACTCTTTTCAAAAGACAATTCAACTCCAAATACTCCAGTCACAAAACATACTAATCCACAACTAGTCTGGACTAGTTTGTTTTGGAGCAGGAAATACTATGCTCTGAATAGAATATTGTTAAAGCGGAGAAAGATGGATTCTTTGTTAGTCAGGGGACTCAAAGGTGATTGGGAGTAGATGTGAATGTGAAATTTGGAACACATAAATCAGTCATGAAAGGGTGGAATGGGCTGTTTGTCTGACCAGCACTCATAGTTCGTATCTTCAAAATTAAGTAGCCATCTTACGACAACCTGGTGTTACCTCAATCCATATTCAATGTCTCCTATTCTTCCTTCTGTTTCAGGTGAGATAACATATTTCTATTCAATAAGATGCTTACATGATCTACAGGTTTGACCATATTTAAGATTCTCTGAATACATGTTAACCTATCAGTCACATTGAGTTTACTTAGAAAAACTGGTAACAGTCTATGCATTGGACCAAGTTATGGTTTTGGTATTAATAAGCATTTATAATCATTAAGTTGTGTAAAGCTAGGCTTATTATTGCAATGTAAATTCTTTGACACATTAGAGAAACATGTAAAACCATAATACTGCCATGAGTTTTTATTATTGTATCTGCTTGGTTGTTTAATATATTATATGTAGATGAGACATTATTGCACAATTGCAGATAAAATTAAACGCTTCTGTACTTATTTTTAAGACAGATAGGAGTGCCATTCTAGTGCCACTAACCCATGGGTCATAACATTAAAAAGAATTACTTATCCAAGTTAACTACCTTATTTATACAATATTCTAATTAAAAGAACTATAAACCAAGTTTCTTAAGTAAACACAATTGTTGTTTATTATCAAAATAAAATGTATTCAATGGAGATGCAAGAATTGGTTAACATATACAGTCAGTAATATCAAAGGATAAATGTTTATCCCTCTAAATTACCTAAGCACACACATACACACACACACACACACACACACAAAAACACACACACAAAAACACACACACACAAACACACACACATACACACACACACACACACACACACACACACACAGAAACATACACACAGAAAGATACACATTCCCTTCAGGAAAAGATAAACAAAATAAGATTTCTGCCTGTAGAAGTTCACTTTAAATAAAAAATATATTCTTGCCATTAGGATTATTCTTAAAGGCATGAAGGAAAAGTGCATAATGTCCCAAAATCTCACTGACATTCTGGCATATATGGTCTAGTCACTAATCAGGCATAGAGATAGTAAGAACTGCCAATGCTGGAGTCAGAGATAACACAGTATGGAGTTGGAGGAACATAGCAGGCCAGGCAGCATCAGACGAGAAGGAAAGTTGACGTTTTGGGTCTGGGCCCTCCTTCAGAAATTATGGGGGGGTCGGCGTAGGGGGTGAAGGGAGCTCAGAAATAAATAGAGAGAAGGCTCTCGACCGCATCTCTTGCATTTCCCGGACCTCTGTCCTCACATCCCCTCCACGCAACAAAAACAAAGACAAAATCCCCCTTGTCCTCACGTATCACCCCACTAACCTCCGTATCCAACGTATCATTCTCTGCCACTTCCGCCACCTAGAATCTGATCCCACAACCAAAGATATATTTCCCTCTCCACCCCTATCAGCCTTCTGTAGGGACCGTTCTCTCCATGACTCCCTCGTCTGCTCCACACTCCCCTCTAGCCCCACCACTCCCGGCAACTTTCCCTGCAACCGCAGGAAGTGTTACACCTGCCCCTACACCTCCCAACTCACCTCCATCCAAGACACCAAACAAACCTTTAACATCAGACAGAGGTTCACCTGTACATCTGTCAATGTGGTCTATTGCATCCGTTGCTCCTGATGCAGCCTCCTCTATATCGGTGAGACCAAGCGGAGGCTCGGAGACCACTTTGTTGAGCACCTGCACTCTGTTCGCGAGAAATGACAACACCTTCCGGTCACGAACCATTTCAACTCCACCTCCCACTCCCTGAGTGACATGTCCATCCTGGGTCTCCTCCAGTGTCACAATGACGCCACCCGGAAACTGGAGGAACAGCACCTCATATTCTGCTTTGGGAGCCTACAGCTCAATGGCCTAAATGTGGACTTTACCAGTTTCAACCTCTCCCCACCCCTGGCCTCATTCCATGACCAACCCTCCCTCTCATCTCCACCTCCTTGACCTGACACAACCTGTCCATCTTTTCTCCCATCTATCCATTCCTCCCACCTCACTGATCAATACCCACCTACCTTCCCCAGCCCCACCCCTTCTCTCTCTATTTATTTCTGAGCTCCTTTCCCCCTCCCCCATTTATGAAGAAGGGTCCCGACCCGAAATGTCAACTTTCCTGCTCCTCTGATGCCGCCTGACCTGCTGTGTTCCTCCAGCTCAACACTGTGTTATCACTAATCAGGCACAGTTGTCTCTGCAGTTTTAGTGTGCACAGGGAATACAATACTGCAAAGTTTAGTCACTCTTCCAAAAGAACAGTCAGGTTTTGCATTAAATTCACTAAAATATTGCTTCATAAATGGGAGACACAACTGAACACTTTGTTTGTAGCAGGTTTTCCTCGAACTACTTTCAAACAGAAACAATTGTCCAAGCCACACACTGTTCAAACAAGAACAAGAAATACCATAACACATTTTCTGAAGAAGGGTCTAAGCCCGAAACGTCAGCTTTCCTGCTCCTCTGATGCTGCTTGGCCTGCTGTGTTCATCGAGCTCTACACCTTGTTACCTCTATCCATAAAACTCCCCTACAGTTTGCCTACTGACATAACAGGTCTACAGAGGATGCCACATCCTTAGCCCTGCACTTATCCCTGGAACATCTGGACAAAAAAGACACCTACATCACACATCTGCTGTTGACGACAGCGCTGCCTTCAACACTATTATCCCCTCCAGACTGATCTCAAAACTGCATGACCTTGGTTTCAGCTCCATCCTCTGCAACTGGATCCTCAGCTTTCTGACCCGCAGGCCGCAATCAGTGAGGATAGGTAACTGCACCTCCTCCACAATAACACTCAACACTGGAGCCCCTCAAGGATGTGTCCTCAGCCCCCTACTCTGCTCCCTGTACACCTATGACTGTGTTGCCAAATTCCGAATGAATGCCATCTACATGTTTGCTGACGACACCATTGTAGTGGGACAGGCATTTAACAACAACAAGTCAAAATACAGAAGGGAGGTAGAGGGCTTAGTGATGTGGTGCAATGAAAACAATCTGTCTCTCAATGTCGGCAAAACTAAAGAACTGATCATCGACTTCAGAAAGAAAGGAGGAGAACTTCTACATCAATGGCACAAAAACAAAGTTGCTGGAAAAGCTCAGCAGGTCTGGCAGCATCTGTGAAGGAAAAAACAGAGTTAACATTTTGGGTTCCTGATTTACAGCATCCGCAGTTCTTTCGGTTTTTATTCTACATCAATGGAACTGAGGTTGAGAGGGTGAAGAGCATGAAGTTCCTCAGATTGACAATAACTGACGACCTGTCTTGGACTTCCCATGTAAATGCAGCAGTCAAGAAGGCACAACAACATCTCTACTTCCTCAGGCAGCTCAGGAAATTTGGCATGTCAAAGTCCCTCACCAACTTCTGCAGATGCACCATTGAAAGCATACTGTCTGGGTGCCTAACAGCCTGGTATGGCAACTGCTCTGTCCAGGACTGTAAGAAACTACAAAAGCTGGTGTGCACAGCCCAGACCATCACAGAAGCCAACCTTCCATCCATGGACTCTGTTGACACAGCCGGCTGCCACAGAAAGCCTTCCAATGTCATCAAAGACCTATTGCACTCTGGTAATGAACTCCTATAACCTCTGCCATCAGGCAGAAGATACAGAAGCCTGAACACACGCAAAAGCAGGTTCAGAAACAGCTTCTTTCCGGCCGTTATCAAACTGTTGAATGGACTCTAGCCTCAAAAAATGTAACCTGCAATGCAACCTGTATGCCTCTATGTCTATTTGATCTGTACAGGCTTTGCTTGCTGTGATCTGCCTGTACCGCTCGTAAACAAAGTTTTTCACTGTATTTCGGTACACATGACAATGAAATCAATCAATCAATCAATCAAGATTAGATATGTATTTCTAAGTCTGGATAGTGAGTGACTTGGATGGGATCTTGCAGGCGGTGATGTTAACCATGTATTTGCTGCCTTTCTCCTTCTAGGTGGTCATGGTTGTGCATTTGGAAGGTACAGTCTGAGGGTGTTTGATGACATTCTGTAGTTCATTCTGTCAATGGTACACACTGCTGCTACAGAGCATCAATGATGGACAGAGGTTTATGGATGTGGTGCCAATCAATCTTTGGTCTGGATGGTGTCAAACTTCTTGAGTGTTGTTAGAGCTGCATTCGTCCAGGCAAGAGGAGAGTATTCCATGACACTCCTGACTTGTGCCGAATAGATGGTGGACAGGCTTTGAGGAGTCAGGAGGTACGTTACTCACTGCAGTGTTCCTAGCATCTGACCTGCTGTTGCAGCCTCTGTATTTATGTGGCAAGTCCAATTGTGTTTGTGATTAATGGTAACCCCCGGGATGTTGATGGTGGGGGATGTAGGGCTGGTAACACTGTTGAATGTTAAAGGGCAGTGGTCAGACTGTATCTTATTGGAGATAGTCATTGCCTGGCATTTGTGTGGTTTGACTGTTACTTGCCTCTTGTAAGCCCAGGCCTGGATATTTTCCAGATCTTGTTGCATTTGGACATGAACTACTTCAGTATCTGATAAATCAAATGAAATTAAATGAATCCCAATCTGTTATGGAAGTTGATTTCTTTGTGAAGAGAAGCATGCATGGGATATGGTGGAGCTTATGGTATATTGTACTGTGGGAAACCCTTCCCCAAGTGCAAGATGCTCTCTATTTGATGAGCAAATGCATGGGGAAGCTCGTATACTGAATAAGTCCTGCAAATGATGCACCAGTCATTCATTTTATGCAGTTGGACATAACTGATGGAAGTAAATTTGCTCAGATGCAGTTTGAATTAGCCTTGTTAGGCGTTCAGCATAGGATAAACTTCATAGACTATGGAAATGTGTTGACTCCATTGGAATTGGACTTCAGGGTTTAGGTAAGCATTTGTATAACTGTTGTATAACGTCACAAGTGAAGTTCAGTCTTCGTGGGCATAGCTCTTTACTAAAGTGAAGCAGATAAAATACTTTGAAAGAGAGTGTGAGAGTTCCTATGGATGAGTACTAGACATCCACCCACTACAGTGCACGATTAACTTTAATTCCTACACTTCAGCCCCTCCTCATCACATCTCATCTTCCTTTCAATAACACAGAGGAGAATCATAACAGATACACTTCCTTCGTTGAATGTCACAAGTTAAAAGAGAAAGCCACAGAACAACTGCCAGATTATTGAATCTATTGTCAACAATGAACAACTATGGGGGAAAGATAATACATGATCATTGGAAACAAATTTACGATGAATCAAAATCTAGTGAAATTAGTGCACTTTTGGTGCACTCCCAATATTTGATAGTTTGTTGCTTTTAATGCATCATGGAAGATTCAAGGGCAAAAACACTAATGGTTCCAATCATGGCAGTGTTTAAGCATGATTTACATTAATCCATCAGTAATCTGGGTCATCATTTCTGGTTACTGAGTTCACTTCATGTGGAAAAGCTTTGCTATGTTGTTTGGTGGCAGGGCAACTTGAGATAGAATAGATCTTTTTGGATTTAAAATAAAGAAAATATAAAGTATAGATGTTATGATGAGCCTTTATATAAAAGCACTGGCTTGGCCTCAACTAAAAAATTACACCCAATTCTGGTCATGATACTTTAGGAAGTTTGTGAAGACATGAGAGTGAGGTGCAGAAAAGATGTACGACAGTGGTTCCAGGAATGAGGTACACATGATAGATTACAAAAATGTGGAATATTCTCCTTACAGAAGAAAAGGTTGAGAAGATATTTGGCAGAGGTTTTAAAAATTATGACAGGCCTGGATGAAGGAGGTATGGAGAAATTGATCTAGTGGATAATATTTTAAGATGAATTAAAAGAAGAAGCTTAGGTAACTTCAGAAATATTTTTAATTTAGAGTCATTAGGACCTGAAATGCACTGAGAGTTAAGTGGAGACAAGTTCAGTCATGATTTTCAAAAGGAAATTTGATAATTATCTGAAGAAAAAGATATGATGGGCTAACGAATAAAATGTGGGGCAGCCAGACACTCTAGGTTACTGTTGCAGAAGGTCAGCAAAGAAATAATGAGCTCATTTACCACCCTTAGTGCTGTAATAATTCTAATAATATTCATTTTGATTTAATGTTGATAAATTTCCATTGATCTTTAGACTTTTTTTTGTAACAGTGCAATATCAAGACTTATTTAACATGCATTTAAAAAGAGTAGAAAAGGGGATTCCTGGCAACACTCTACCCAAACCACAAGCTGCCAATGGTTGTCCTACAACATATCCAACTGACCTTAGTGGATGGAATTTCCATCTCTGGCATCTTTAATCCTGGGGAAGATTCATTGGTAGCCATTTAAATAGCTCAGAGGCACAAGACATCAACCAGCCTTCACAGCAGAAAAACACGGGTCTCTTGCTGGCTGTCCAGCTGCCAGCTAAGACCCCTTAATATGGCCAACCCACTATAAATAAGATAATGCCATGACCTGTCATGACTCCCACTTTCCTTTCCTGGTTGAGCTAAGTGCAAGAAACAAAATTGAAGCAAGTCCAAAGTTCGAAATGCAAATGTTTGATTCTGTCATGGATGACAGTACGAGAAATGATCCCCAGTTTTCCCCAGTGGAACTGCATTATCAACTTGAGACAAGACTCCCAGTTGTTGTTTGCAATCTACATATATTTAAACACCTAATTCATCATTGGCAAGAATTCCTGCCTCAGTTTCTCTGTGTTGTGAATATTCCATTTGGGGGAGGAGATGACTCACTTTTAAAAATGAATATTTTTAGGTACTTAAGAAAATAGGTTAGATACAACTGGTTGGATGGTGATCATCTGTGGACAGGATGTCAGGCTGCAAGCTCTTACTTCAGAGCTCAAATAGGGGAACATGCCTGCTATTTGGATACCAGCTGAATTATTAACAGAATAAAAAGTGATAATTTAAATCTTGCCGGTGGTAATACCTCACAGACAGAAGCTCCCCAGTGAGAGTGAGGCATCTAACCTGCTTTATGTCAATTAGCAAAGGCTGTTCTCAATCTTCTCTCCATATTCAGGAGGAATAGTTTAATCAGAAATTGAGCTGCATCGGAATTGTGAAAGAAAATACTTTTGACATCTAAAAGGATTCAGTGGAAACGAGACATAGCCCTTTTCCCTTTGATTCACATGACTGCTTTCTATATGATGTTACATATTCTTTGTGTGTAAGGAAAGCAAACCTTTGTAACTGCAATACACACCTTTAAACATACCTTACAGAGCATCCAAATGGGCCAGTATGTATGTGAATGAAGACAGACTTGTTATAAAAGATACTGAGTGACTTGTAAAAGCGAATATAATGCAAACATCTATCAATAAAGGGTTGATCCATCTTTCTCCACTTTGCAGCTGATAAATCCTTACTGATGAGCTTTCATCTTTCAGGAACATGCTGAATTCAACTGAATGTTCTTGTAACCTGCTATTTACTGCAGCATTCTAATCATAATTGGTGGAAGCATTTGTCAACATTATTGGGACTGGTCTATGACAAACTATGCAACAGGAAATTTCATATCCCCCACACACCTTATAAAAGTAAAATTTTTGAAGATGGTTGCTAACATCTTTGGATTCATTCAAAACCACACATCAGAATTTGATTTGTACTTAGACTTCTTTTAATGCTTCCTTTATTCAGCAAATATCAATTGGCTTAACTTTGATCATAATCATAGATTGCTTGGAATGATAAATTATTGCAACACCAATAAGATTTAGGCGAAAATCCTAAATAAATATTGCACTAAAAATTGGACAGGGCGGTGTGCAGGTAGGAGATTGCACTGTTCAGTTACCCTGTGTATGAGCACAGAGATGTAAGCAACACAAAATCTTTTTGCTGCCTACTCTTTTCTTCAATTATAATATGCAGCCCAGTGCCATGAACTGGCTGCATTCTCAGCAATGGTTGTGGTTGTGTGCTTAATGAGGATTAATTAAAGCAAGCCTGCATGTCTTAAAATTAATCTAATGGGGAGATGTTGTAAAGACAATTTTTTTTATTGCAGACTGAAATGGGTAAAGGACTGTTTTTTAAACAGTTGGAAGGAATTATTACAATTTTTAGATATTTTTCAGTAAGTGTTGCCAGCACTTTATTGTAAGTGCTATTTAACTGTTGTTTATTCAAGCAGTATGGGTGTTTACTCAAATGGATTGACACCAAAGAGGAGTGCACAATTTGAGATTCGGCAGGCAACAGGTAGCTGATTGGTGTGTCAAATGGTGATAAATTGTTGATGGCAAAGACATCTGCCTGCGAACAACCATGTGATTGGCACTGAGGTAACTGAACAGTTTGTAGACATGAATGATATAGCCAGAAGCCTTTGGGCCTCCACAAGAAGTGATGTCCTTTTGTCAGCAGTAAAAAAAAATCAAAAGCCCAAAGAAAGCCAGTTTATTTTCCCTCACCAATTGCTGTAAGCTGTGGTTTTTAACTAATAAGCCAGTGACCAAATCTCTCTGTACCTCCTGCAAGCAAGTGGAAGTATCTGGAGAAGAGAGATTGAGGAGCAGCAAGTCCTAGCTAACCAGTTTATTGTACCGTGGGGATGGGGATCATTGAACTCCTTCTCACTTTTTCTCTCCACCTAAAATACCAATGTTTTTGTGTCTGTCTGAAAGTATTACATTAAGGTGGAGTTTATGATGGATTTAGAGTTTTAACTAGGAGAGGTATAGTTCATAGTTTTGTGTGGGTAGTTAGAATCTATTTATTTATAATAGTCAGTCTTGTTAAGTACAAAAACCTGGTCTGTGCTTTCAGTTAATCTGGGTCTATACAACAGGTAATTTAGGGAGATTTTGCATACTTTTATCTTTTGCATACTTTTAACTTTTGTGATGACACCAGGAATAGTGAGATTCGATTTCTAGTCTACTACTCCAGTGAGGCTTGACAAAGTTTGGGAAGCTTGTCCAGCATCAAACTTAAAATAGTGCAATAAGGATTTGATATTAGTGGTATTGGTCAATAGTACAGGCGAAGGAAAATACCAAGCTCTGTACTGCATTTCTGAAATACCATTGGCAACAGCGAGGGATTTTCTACAGGTTATGGAGTTGTCCCTGACAATCTTAAGGGAAAATTCAAAGCCCTGGTTGATAGAATTTGCAGGTGAACTGAAGGCAGCATTGCCTGATGGAGCTAAGAATGCAGCTATAATTGAGGTGCTAGCATGACACTTGCATTTAGAGGAAATACAAGAGAGACCAAGTGGTGAAACATTGGAATCTGGTGATATTCAGCTACGATTAAAGCAGCTTGAACATCAGGAGAAAATGAAGAAACTGAAAATGGCAGAAAAAGACAAAGAAAGAATACAGAAAGCTAACGAATGGGAAATAGAAATTAGTAGAATGGATATGAGAAAACTAGAATTAGAATTGCAAGAGAGAGAGAATGCAAGAGAATATTATTATATGCTTAAAATAATGCAGTTGAAACAGGATACAGCAAATGCTGATGCTGGCACTGGTGGGGAGAATCTGAGTCATAATTTGAAGTCCACTAGGGAAATGTTTCTATTTGCACAAACTCTACCAAAGTTTGCAGAAAGTATGTGGATGGCATTTTTCATGTCATTTGAAAATATTACTTAATAAATGAATTGGACAAAGGATGACTAGACACTGCTCATGCAGAGTAATTTGGCAGGTGAAGCACAAGAATTTATGTTTCACTCCCAGAGGAAGTTTCTTGGGGTTACGATGCTGAAATAAAAGCAATCTTGGCTGGATATGAGTCACTGCCTGAGGCATATAAGCTATAGTTCCAGAATTCAAGGAAACAGACTGGGCAAACCCATATTGAATTAAAAAGAGTTAAACAAATTCATTTTGATGGATGGATATGAACATTAAAAGCTGAAACCACATATGGGACAGATTATTTTCTTAGATGAATTTAAAAGCTCACTACCTTCAGTAATAAGAACCCATGTAGAGGACCAAAAGTTTTAACTTCCAGACAAGTAGCAATAATGGAAGATGAATATGAGTTGAACATTACTTTTGTGGCCCTCATAAATTTGAAAGGAATAGGAATTGGGAGAGTGAAAGGAAGGAAAGTGAATAAGGTAAGGAAATGGATAGCTGGGAATGCTCTGAAGTGTGCTCCTTAGATCAGATGGGTGGTTTCTGACAGTGGAGCTGAAAATCCAAGGTGTTCCCATTGTAACAAGGTGGGCCACATTCATTTGGAATGCTACATATTGCGAGGGAAACACAGGGACTTAACTGGAGTTCATAACAAAGAGTCTGAAAAGGAAACTCAAAAGGGAAAGACCATGGATTTGGACACCACTGTGAATGCAGAAGAGGTACATGGGATGGATGAGCGGTATGAAGGGTTTTTATAGAAGGGGATATAATGTCATTTTCTTCAAAAGAAACATCCAGGCCTATAACAATACAAAGGAATACAAGGGCCACTCAAATTCTCTTGGTGGAGAAGGATTTCATTTTCACTCCAAAGTGTTGAATGAAAGCCAAAATGTGATAAATAGAATAGGTAAAGAGTATAACCCAGTTCCATCAAAGTCCAATTCGAGTGTGGTTTATTGACTGAATACTGATAGTTGGGGTAGTCAATACAGTGTGGAGCTGGAGGAACACAGCAGGTCAAGCAACATCAGAGGAGAAGAGAGTCGACGTTTCAGGCCTAGAACCTTCATCAGGACTGAGGAGGGGGAAGGGAGCTTGGAAATGAATAGAGGGAGGTGGGATGGGGCTGGGGGAAGGTAGGTGGGATGGCAATAGGTGGATGAAGGTAGGGGTAGTGGGGATTGGTCAGGGTGGAGCGGATAGGAGGGGAAGAAGATGGACAGGTAGTGTCAGGTCAAGGAGGTGGGATGAGAGGGAGCATTGGGCATGGGATGAGGCTGGGGGTGGGGAAATTTTGAAACTGGTGAATTCTATGTTGAGGCCTTCAGGCTGTAGGCTCCTGAGGCGGAATATGAGGTATTGTTCTTCCAGTTTGCATGTTGCGTCGTTGTGGCACTGGAGGAGGTCCAGGATGGACATGTCACCAAGGGAGTGGGAGGGGGAGTTAAAATGGTTGGCAATCTAAAGGTGTTGTTGATTATAACATACAGAGCCCAGGTGCTCCGCGAATCCATCACCGAGTCTGCGCTTGGTCTCACTGATGTAGAGGAGGCCACATCAGGAGCAACGGATACGATGGCGCTACTTTGTGCTCCCACGAAGAGCTTGCACAGTTCATCAACTTTACCAACACCTTTCACCCCAACCTCAAATTCACCTGGACCATCTCCAGTACATCCCTTCCCTTCCTGGACCTCTCTGCCTCAATATCCAGTAACTGTCTCAGCACCAACATCTATTTCAAACCCACTGACTCCCATAGTTACCTTGACTACACCTCCTCTCACTCACCCTCCTGCAAGAATTGGTCTCACTGATGTAAAGGAGGCCACATCAGGGGCAATGGATACAGTAGACCGGGTTGGAGGATGTACAGGTGAATCCCTGTCGGATTTGCAAAGATTGTTTGGGGCCTTGGACGAAGGTGAGAGGGGAGGCATAGCTCACTTCTACCTCCTTCCAAAAATCCACAAACATAACTGTCTGGGCAGACCCATTGTTTCAGCCTGCTTGTGCCCCACAGGACTCATCTCTTCCTATCTTGACTCAGTCTTCTCTCCCCTGGTCCAATCCCTGTCCACATACATCTGTGATTTCTCCGATGCCTTATGCCAGTTTCAAAACTTCCAGTTTGCAGGTTCCAGCTGCCTCCTCTTTACCATGGATGTGCCATCCGTTTGCACGTCCATTCCCCACCAGGAGGGTATTAGGGCACTCCGTTTCTTCCTGGAGCAAATACCTGAACCGTCCCCACCCACCACCACCCTCCTCCACTTGGCCAAGCTCGTCCTCACCCTCAACAACTTCTGTTTTAACTCCTCTCATTTTCTTCAGGTTGGCCGGGTGGCCATGGGTACCCGCATGGGCCCTAGTTATGCCTGTCTCTTCGTGGGGTACGTGGAACATGTCTTGTCTGGTTCTATTCCGGCTCCCACCCACAACTCTTTCTCCGATATATCGATGATATCATCGGTGCTGCTTCTCTCTCTCGTCCCGAATTGGAAAAGTTCATTGATTTGGCTTCCAATTTCTACCCTGCCCTCACTTTCATCTGGTCTATCTCTGACTTCTCCCTTCTCTTCCTAGACATTTCTGTTTCCATTTCTGAGGATAGACTGGCCACTAATATCCACTATAAACCCACTGATTCCCACAGCTACCTAGACTATACATCCTCGCACCCTGCTTCCTATAAAGACTCCATCCCATTCTCTCAGTTCCTCCGTCCCCGTCGTATATGTTCAGATGAGGCCAACTTTGACAAAGGAGCCTCCAAAATGTCCACCTTCTTCCTCAACCGAGGATTCCCCAGCACCATTGTCAACAGGGCTGCACTTCTGCCCTCACCCTTTCTCTTCCCTCCTGCAACAGCGATAGGGTTCCCCTTGTCCCTACCTACCATCCCACCAGCTTCCACATCCAGAAGATCATCAGACACCATTTCCGCCACCTCCAGCGAGATGCCACTACCAGACACATGTTCCCTTCCTCTCCCTTGTCCACCTTCTGCAGGGACCGTTCCCTCTCGGATACACTGGTCCACACTTCCTTCATCCCCAACATCCCCCCACAGCCCTACGGCACCTTCTCCTGTAACTGGTGAAGGTACAACACCTGCCCATTTACCTCCTCCCTCCTCAGTATCCAAGGGCCCAAACATACCTTCTAGGTGAAGCAACACTTCACCTGCACTTCCCAGAATCTAGTCTACTGCATTTGCTGCTCACAATGTGGTCTCCTCTACATTAGGGTAACGAAGTGTAAACTGGGTGACCGCTTTGCAGAACATCTATGTTCTGCTCGCAAAAAAGATCCTAAGCTGCCTGTCGCCTGCCACTTTAACACGTGACAGTGTTCCCTGGCCAACATCTCTGTCTCTGAGATAGTTTTTTCTGAAGAAGGGTCTAGGTCTGAAATGTCAGCCTTCCTGCTCCTCGGATGCTGCTTGGCCTGCTGTGTTCATCCAGCTCTACACCTTGTTATCTCTGTCTCTGGCTTGCTGCAGTGTTCCAGCAAAGCTCAACGCAAGCTGGACAAACAACACCTCATTTTTCACTTGGGGCTGAATATCAAATTCAATAATTTCAGGGCCTAAGCTCTCCCATGGCCTAGCCCCCTTCCCCACTCACCAGGCCTTGTTATCACATAGCCTGCCATTACACACTACCTATTGTTAGTCACTAACAGTCCCCATTAACAACTATTCACCCTCCTGGCCAGATCGTTATCAACTCCTTTGTCTGTCCGTTCTTCTCTCTTTTTAGACTCTATCCTATCATTTACTCCCTACCCCACCCTTCCCTATTTTCTGCATGTAAACTGACATTTTCCCACCTACCATCAGTTCTGAGGAAGGATCGCCAGACTCAAAACGTTAACTCTGGTCTTTTCTTCACAGATGCTGCCAGACCTGCTAAACTTTTCTAGCGACTTCTGTTTTTGTTCTTCACTACACTGTCTACCTGGGACTTCACTTTCAAGGAACTATGAACCTGCACTGCAAGGTTTCTTTGTTCAGCAACACTGCACAGGACTTTACCATTAAGTGTATAAGTCCTGCCCTGATTTGCCTTTCCAAAATTCAACACTTCACATTTATCTAAATTGAACTCCATCTACCACTCCTCAGCCCATTGGCCCATCTGATCAAGATCCCATTGTACTCTTAGGTAACCTTCTCCACTGTCCACTACATCTCCAATTTTGGTGTCATCTGCAAATTTACAAACGTACCTTCTACGTTCACATCCAAATCACTTATATAAATGAGGAAAAGCAGTGGACACAGCATCAATCTTTGTGGCATATATTGGTCACAGGCCTCCAGTCTGAAAAGCAACCCTGCACCACCACCTTCTGTCTCCTATATTGAAGTTTTGAATTGTGAAGACTAGAGACCATATATGTAAGATTCAAAAATTTAATTTTGAAAAAATGAAGGAATAACAAGTACATTTTGAGGTGGCAGGGGTGAGTGCAATGGGTAGGATGCAAACCTTTGAAAACTGTGGCAATCTAATTCATTGCTGGATTATCAAAAATAAGCAAAACAATTAAGATTCAAAATGGACAAACATTTCATTGGAAAATGAAATGCTGAGCAAAAGTAAGTTCTATAATTGAGAAATAAGATTAGGTGCAGATATCAAACAAAGCAATAAAACGCACTCTTAGTATCTCAACAATAAATGTATAAGGAAGAGATAAAGTCATATTGCAATGCATTAAGGATGAAAACTGAGAATGCATACACAGTAGTTAATAATAAATTTCACCAGTATTCAAGGGGATGACTTGGAAAGCATGCCCTTCATAATTGGTGCCAATCCAAGAAGAATTCATGACTTTGACATATAATAACATTCGGTTTCTAGATAGGCTAACAAGGCTCAAAATAAATAGGTCACAAGAGATAACTTCCTTGACCACTAAATAAGGGATGCAATTTGTGAAGCATTATTTGCCATTATCAGGGAATCGATTGAAGTGGACTTGTTAGCTAAGGATATTTTCTGCTTTCAGAAAAACTAAACAAAGCAAACCAACAAATCTGCAGAACCAAAAGCCTTAGACAAAAATAATGTAAATATTGGCTAGCGTAGCTGGATACAAAAATAATGGTGGCCGAATTTCAATAGTACCTCATAAATGATGAAGTGATTTGATGGCTTGAGAGGAAGGAACATGTTATATGTATGCAAGTTTGCTCTTTCGGAGAGGAAACCCACCATTTATTGAGACTGAAGGCTGAAACCACCAGCTCACAATAGCAGCAGTGTGTTTCATCTTTCAGGTGCATTTCAGCAACTCGCCAAATCTTCTTTGGAATCACTTCTCAAAGTCACATTCCCAACCATCTAGAATGGCAAAGGTAGTAGATGCTTAGAAATAATCATGCCTTTAAATCCCCCTCCAAAGTTACACACCATCTTTGGGTGGACCTTTCCTCATCATAACTGGGTCAGAATTATAGAATTCTGTTCCTTTTCCCTTTCTACTTAACTCTCTAACACATGCACAATTTGGTGCATGTAGCCCTCTGCACTTTCTGTCAATCCTTTCAAATGATGAATGATCTGGATCCTGTGGTCTCACAGGTGCACCTTGCCCAGCACAGAGGTGACACTTATTGTGAGTTGTAGTGGTCTATCTGATGAACTCCATCATGGGATGAGGCATAGGTGGACTGTAAAAGGCAACACAAGATATAGCTTATTGGAGTAGCACTCCAGATTCTAACTGTATTAGTGTCCTAGAGTCAAAAGGTTTTTTGTGAACTGGGCCACCTTATGTCAGTAATGGGCAGGGCATTCACTATCAGATCATGTTGGGTTCTGATACAAAGCATCAGTATCAAGCAGTCGACTGTGACACATGGTTAACTCAATTGACAGTACAGCTGGGCCCTCAATGCACATACTCCAAAAGGATTCATTCTGGAGGGCACCAGCTGGTATAGTCCTGACATAATAGCTGAGATCAAGAGTCATCCAATTTCTGAGCCAGTTTGATAGTACTATTGTGTTTGTTCTTGCCTTGACTTTTTTTTTTGGAAACTATCTTTTTTTGTAATCAACAGACATTTTCCAGACAATTGCCTTGCACCTTTCACAAGTTTTAAGCAGCCGTATCTGAGTAAATGGTTGCTGTAGTCTTTTATTTGACTGCAGCTGTAGCAATACTGAAACTCATTCTCTTTCGCCCCTACCATTTTCACATGAACTTCTAGCAGAATGTATATTGTGTACCACAAACCTCTTGTAAATATCCTATAACAGTGGCCTAGAAGACTCAGTGAATAGTGCCAGTGCTTTTAAAATTTGCTATACACTGTTCACAACAAGGAAAAACATCCTAAGTTGTTTTTTGAGTTTACCATCCTTAAACAAATCTCATATAATTCTGTGTGATTATGCGTGCAGAAACCAATTAAATACAATCACAAGCCAACATAACCTTTTAAATACATCAGTTGTCTTTGTCATGCATATACCTCAGTTATCCAACATACAAATTGAAATATTTGATTGTTTGATGATGAATGTCACTGAACTAAAGAGACACAATGTTTTTGAATCAGTGACTAAAATCTCACCTGTACCTTACAGAGATATTTGATGGATGTTCAAAATTGAAACAATGTTAATGGCTTTGATCATAATTCAGGCAAAACATCGGCTCAGTCCTCGTTAAAAGCCTAGATACAAAGAAAGGAAGTGCATGATCTTTGTACATTGCTTGTTTTAATTTTGTTCTGTATTGATACCAAATGCCACATCAGTCCATTCATTTTTTAAAATTATGTTTCAGGAAATCAGTTGATTGCCAGCACTAGAAAACCTTACTCCATGGATCTTCATTGCAAGGTGTTTTCTACCATCTTGGAGCATATCTTCCTTTTTCTGATTTTTCACACTTTGTGATCAATGGCAGCCTTCCCCCTCTCATCTCCAGTATCACTATATCTTCCTGATACTAGTGGTATCTCCTCTTACAGAAGATATACATTGAGCCTGAGTTCATAGCACCAATAGACTTTTGCCTCTCTAATTGCAACAAGACACTGTGGGTACACCCAGTTCAATGAGTTGACATTGAATTGAATATGTTATCACCAGATAGAAGAGCAGAACATGTAACAAAAGCCATGTGTTGCACTCACTGCTGGACATGGCATCATCTTCTAATTTGAAAGCCAAACACCATCCCCCTAATACCCCACGGTCAAGAAGATCTGGAGTATTCAATGTCTCAATACTCAAACAGGCAGTCTCAGAGAAATTCAAGAGTCACATCTATTGAGAAAAAGTGGATACTCACTGCATTGAGGTGATTGGAAAACCTTCAGGGATAAGGTGCATTTTACTGTTCTAGAGCCTGTCGGTGCTAGCTCTTGTAACTATTGAGATTGATTTGAAGAAAGTAATGAGAACATTCAGAAACTACAGGTGGAAAAACTTTACTTCTGCAGAGCTTGAATTAATGAAAGCCCTCATAATTCAAGCACAATGCCTACCAAAATATCCACAGGACTGTCCAATGCAAGATGGGAGACATTCAAAACACTTGGCCGAACCAGAAAGAGGACAAACTTTGGTCATATGCAGACCACAAAGAGAGGAAACGATTCGATGATATTCTTTAATCTGTCTACGAGCTGCAATCTTCTGGTTCATCATCAATGGCAACAGGCAAATATACCTCACGGAAAAAAACCCAAATTCTGGAAACATCAGCAGGGCAATAACAACCTTGCCTCTATTGATTTTCATCCATCAGTGAAGAAGCAATCAACGGGCTGCCAATGGTTGCCATCTATTGATCTCTTGAAGATTTTCCCACTCTGTTAAAAGTAGCAAAATCTATTGAACACCTATCCAGTGGCAAAGCTCCAGGATCTGATGCTATCTCAGCTGAGATCTACAAGGCAAGAGGGCGAGGACTAGACAAAAAGCTCAATCAACTCATTTGGTCTATGTGGGGTCAGGAACCATTCCTCAAGAATACAAAGTTGACTCCATTATCTAACTGTGCAAGTGGAAAAGAATTTTTCCCAAGAATCACAGAGGAATCTTGCTCCTCTTTAATGCCAGCAAAATTGTCACATGATTCATTCTGAATTGCTTAGTGCAATATCACGAACTGTATCTGCTGCCAGAAAACCAGCGTGATTTCAGAAAACACCAAGGAACAGAGATGTGGTGTTTGCAGTGGGACAGCTCTAGGAGAAATGCCAAGGACAGAACAATGATCACTGTGTCATGTTTAAGAATTAAGAATCATCCATGTGCAAACTCCCTAGTATTGTATTGCATGTTTGCTTTACTGTCCTAAATCTTATAGTGAATGCAATTTTTACAATTTGAGGTGAAACAAGATACCCTAGAAAGTTGCATTGGACTCTACATGGCAACAAGCCATGTGATGGTTAGCGTGGGGACAGGGGGCCCAGGTCATAACTTAGCCTAATTTAATTGCCATAATTCACACCTGAATCTAAAGGGAGGCTACTTCTTGCTTTATGTTAAAAAGCCTGGACACAGAGAAAAGTGGAGTCACAGCCATGAACCATTTTTTAAAAAATTCATTCATGAGATGAGGATGTCAGTGGCCGGGCTAACATTAATTGCCAAGAGGGCAGTTAAGAGTCAGCCGTATTACTGTGGGTCTGGAGTCATATGTAAGCCAGACGAGATAAAGATGGCCAATTTCCTTCCCTACAGGACATTAGCGAACCAGATGGGTCTTCCCAGCATTTGACAGTGGATTCATGGTTATCATTTGACTGTTAAATCCAGAGTTTTTTTTATTATTGAATTCAAATTCCACCATCTGCTGGAGTGGAACAGAAGTCCTCAGACCATTACTTGGGTCTCTGGATTAACAGTCCAGCAATTATACCATTAGGTCACAGCATCCCTGTTGTAAGTGGTTTGGGGTTCTTTGAAAAACTGAGGAAAAGGATCTTCAATGGTGATGGATGTTATGACTTGGCAAAAAAAGGAAAAGGGAAACCATCGGAATCTGGGAATGACTTTGGACTTTTTCATCTAAAGACTGCAATTTTGTAGAGAGCATATTGTTATATATATGTGTCATGTGGGGTAATCTGTCATGGTGAGACACTAGTAACGCTTATGTTTTCTGTAGAGTGTTAATTACCTACTAAGTAATGTAAAATTAGCAATGTTAAGTCAAAGCTGTTTTTAGTTTTTGAAGTAAATGTCCCACAATGTGAAATCTTGTTCTGCGATTGCTTTAAGTTGGTCACTGGGAATGCAAAATCCTTTTTGAAAGTTATTGGTTTCTATGGGAAGCATAACTAATTTCACAAAAAAACTGGGCTGTCTATTTCCAATTATGCATATTTAGTTTCATTTTTCCAGCATTTCTTTTTACTTTCAATGAAACATGAAATCACCTGATCTCAGCGACAACCAAAACAAATTACAAAAATACTGCAATCAAGAATCTATGAGGGAGATCAAACATCTTGGCCTATTCATCAGGAATGCAGTTCAATACAAACAAGGATTCCTATCTGCTTGATAGATAGATTTTCCTGAAGCTGGCAACAGCTCAACGCTCTGAACCAGAAAAGCTTTTAGTAATTACACTTATGCAGTACACAGTGAAGAGAGGAAATGCTTATGGGAATTTTCTGTTGACAGCACTTGCTGTGGTGAGAATAATCAACCAAAACTGTGACAAAGGTATCTGCAATGGGACATTCCTTATTATAGATTTTTGAGTAAATCCAAAGCAGTTAATCTAGTTCCCTTGACACTTTGAAGATTAAGTCAGTGTTCTAAAAAGCTTGGTAAAAATGTAAGAAGGTAATGATTTTTATTCAGAGAAATCTCTGAATATATAAACAGCAAGTATTCAGCTCAGAATGAATTTTGCTGCTTGTTAAGTAAGTCCCTTAGAGTCTTGTATGTCTGAATTAATAAAAAGCAGCGTTCAGAACAATTCGCGATTCCTCAGATTCCGGAGCAGTTCACGTTCAAGTGTAGCTAGATCTGGGAAACATTCAAGCTTGAGCTGATAAGCAAAAGTTATATTTATATAACAAAATGTCAGGCAATGATAATCTCCAACAAAAGAGAAACTGACCCTCCCCCATGATAGTCAATGGCAGTAGAATCGTAGAATCCCTACAGTACAGAAAAAGATCATTCAGCCTATCGAGTCTGCATCCCACACAGAAGCTAGCTTAGAATTTGAACATTGATAGCAAGAATTTTTACAGGTGATTAAAAACTAAAAAAGTAAATAAAGTGGTAGGTGGATCCCCAGGGAGTGAATTTGGGGTGTTAATAGTTGGTAATAAAAGAAATGGTGGATGAAAGGAATATGTATTTTACTCCTGTGTTCACTATAGATAATGCAAAAAGATATTGGAATAATAGCTAATGATGACAATAATAAGAAGGAAGAGAGAAACAAGGTGAAATTAAAATAATGAGGGAAGCAATACTGAGCAAACTGAAGGAACTGCAGGCTGACAGTTTCATGGATTCTGATAGATTTGAAAAGAGGTGACTAATGGGATAGAAGAGGTATAGGTGTTACTTTTCCAAACTTCACTAGATCTTGCAAAGTTTCCATCTTACTAGAAAGTAGCAAATCAATTAATATGTGGTTGTATACGACTAAACATTGATAAAAAGAGACCAGAAGTTGAAGCTTTCTATTATGCACTCATCAAAACTGGGACACAACAAAACAGGTTTAGAAAAATATAGATACCATTGTAACCAGCGTGAGAAGAGGTTGCTGATTTGTTGGATCATCATTGGCATGGCAATGCAGCAAGAGCAGTTAACTGTAAATCTAAATTCTGTGGCCAAGCTGGTAGATTCTGATTGCTCATGGGGATGCAGCAGCAGTTGGCTGACTCCATGACCCACTTTTTGAAAAAGATGTATGTGCAAACACATCACACTGCAAGCCTGCCTAACGATTTTAAGCTGGTTGTCGATGTAACTCTTAGTGCAATCTAGATTATTTAAGAAATGATTTCCAATAGCAGAATCACATCTAATGGTGGACATACGTCTTTGAGGCCTGGCAGACTGTCAGACCACATTAATCAACACATCCTACTGATCATTCACAGCAGGCAGCTTGCTGCTTGAGCTCAATCAGCCTGTGCTTGCAAACTACAACCTATAAATTTCAATACACAGAACACTGTTTTATATAGACAAAAGGAATTTGTGCATACATTGCCCCTTTTCCAACTTCTTGTCTCTTTTTCGCAAAGTAACAAAAATAATTCCTCTATTCGAGAAAGGAGGGGGTCAGAAAGCAGGAAATTACAAGCCAGTTGACTTGATGTCAGTTTTGGAGAAGATGTTAAAATTGATCATTAAATGGCTTATAGCTGGGCACTTAACAAATCTCAAGGTTATTGGGAGGCATTACCCTGGCTTTGTGATCGTTAAATGAAAGAATAAAATCCATTGTGAATAAAAGGGAGTCTGTAGATGTTCTGTACTTGGATTTGGAAAAGGAATTTGATAAGGTGCCACATGAAAGATTATAATGCAAAGTAGGCGTTCATAGTGTATGAAGTCACATATTAGCATGAAGAGAAGATTGGTTGGCTGACGGAAAATAGAGATCATGCATAAATGTGTCATTTTTATTTGGCAGAATGTGGTTAGTGGAGTCCCTCAAGTATCTGTGCTGGGACCTCAGCTTTTTACAATATATATCAATAACTTAGATAAGAGGAGTGATGGAATGGTAGCTAAATTTACAGATTACACAGAGATAGAAAGAAAGTTTTGATGCAAACAAGGAGGATGCAGATGAATATAGACAAGTTGAATGAGTGGACAAATGTTTAGCTGATGATATATAAGTGGAAAGATGTGAAGTTGTTCACTTTGGCATGAAAAAATAGTAAAACAGATTGTTGCTTAAAGAGAAAACAACTACAGAATTCTGAGGTATGGGGTTCTAATTATTCTAGTCCATAAATCACAAAATGTTAGCATGCAGGGACAGCATATAATCAAGATGGCTTATGGAATGCTATCCTTCATTACAAAAAGATTGAACATAAAAATAGAAGTTTTTGTGCTTATCTATATAGGGCATGGGTTGGTTTACAACTCGAATGCAGTATGCAGTTTGTGTCTCAGGTGGAACAGTCTGGGCTTGGTCCCAATGTGAGGAGTGACTTAATTGAAGTATATACATTTTTTAAAATTCATTCACACCATCTAGGCCAGCATTTATTGCACAGAGAGCAGTTAAGAGTCAAATCACATTGTTGTAGCTTTGGCGTCACATGTAGTCCAGACCAGGTAAGGACAGCAGTTTCCTTCCCTGAAGGGTATTATGAACCACGTGGGCTTTTCCAACAATCAACAACTGTTTTGCCATCAGATGAGGCTCTTAATTCCAGATTTTTTTCTTATTAAATTCATATTCCACCATCTGCCATGGTGGAATTCGAACCCAGGTCCCTGCAAGATTACCTGGGTCTCTAGATTAATATTCTAGTGATTATACCATTAAACCTCCCCTTAAGATACTGAATGGTTTTGACAAGGTGGATGTGAAAAGGATATTTCTTCTTATGGGTGAGTCCAGAACTAGTGGATACTGTTTAAAAATTAGGGGTGACCCTTTTAGGCCAGAGATGAAGAGAAATGATTTCTGTCAGGGTTGTGCAACTTTGGAACACAGTGCCTTGGAGGATTACAGGGCTGAGGTAATTGACCATTGTTGGTTTTAAGGTGGAGGAAATTGAATTCTTGCTAGCTAAGGGAATCAAATGTTATTGGGGTAGTTGGGAAAGAAGAATTCAATACACAAACATATCAGCCATAATCTTACTGAATGGTGGAGGCACAAAGAATCGAATGGCCTACTTCTGCTCAGTTGGTTGGATGGCTGGTTTACAATGCAGAGTGACACCAACAGCATGGGTTCAAATTCCTGTACTGGCTGAGGCCACCTTGAAGACCTGCCTTCTTAATCTCACCCCTCATGTTAAACTCACCATCAGTTGTCTCCCTCTAGTAAGAGTGCAACTTTCTTTCCTGCCTTTAATTTGTATATTTATATGTCGCCTCCCAAATGCCACACATTATTCTGACTTGGAACTATGACATTGTTCCTTTACAGTTGCTGGGTCAATATCCCAGAATTCCTGTCCTAACAGCAATGAGGGTTTCCTTTCACCACATGGACTGCAACAGTTCAAGAAAGCAGCTCACGATCTCCCAGGACAAGGAGGGAAGGATAACAAATGATGCCCACATTATGTGGAAAAAGACAACAATATTTTCCATGAACACATTATCATTGTGTTTCATGATGTTTTGAGCTGTAAATGTGTTGTTGAGTAAATATTGCTAGTTTTTTTCTAAACATGAGTTTCCTATGATGTGCTCCTGTGAGTTTTTATGTTGTTGTCTTCCTTTGTGTGGTTGGATGGGAAGTGCCAGATTTCAAATGGTATGTGAATATGAATTTATATTGTACAGTGCACAGTAAAAGCATTTGAAATAGGCACCACGTAGATCTTCTGTGTAGTTGTACTGTGTGTAGTGACATCATTCTAATCCTTTAAAGTAGGATGAAATATTCATCCTCTCATTTATGACTTTAAGCAATGTAGATATTTCAAACTTGGCTAAGTAATATATTCACTGATGTACAAGGTGCTGGCAGTTTTGTGATTTTCTCAGCAGTTATTGTACAATCTGGATCATCAGGAAAAGTGGTGACATTTCTGATTATACAATCCAGAACTGCACACTAATGTTCTGGGATTATGGGTTCAAACACCACTATGGCAGATGGTGAAATTTGAAATCATTAAAAATCTGGAATAAAAAGATTGCTCATTGGTGACCATATAACCCCTGCTGATTGTGGTGAAAACCCATCTGATATATTGTTGTCTTTTAGAGAAGGAAATCTGCTGTCATTAGCTGGTCTGGCCTACATATGGTTCCACATCCACAGGAAAGTGGTTGGCTCTTAATTGCCCTCTGAGCAATCAGAGATGGACTCTAAATGCTGGCATAGAGTCATAGAGTTGTACAGAATGGAAACAGACCCCTTGGTCCAACTCGTCCATGTCGACCAGATATTCTAAATTAATCTAGTCCCATTTGTCAGCATTTGGCTCATATCTCTTCAAACCCTTCATACTCATATACCCATCCAGATGCCTTTTAAATGTTGTAATTGTACCAGCCTTCACCACTTCTTCAGGCGGCTCATTCCACACGTGTACCGTCCTCTGTATGAAAATGTTGTCCCTTAGCACATTAGTGTGCAATTCTGGATTGTATAGTTAGAAATATCACCACTTTCCCTGATGATCCAGATTATACAATAGCTGCTGAGAAAATCACAAAACTGCCAGCACCTTGTACATCAGTGAATATATTACTTAGCCAACTTTGAAATATCTACATTGCTTAAAGTCATAAAAGAGAGGATGAATCTTTCATCCCCCTATAAAGGATTAGAATGATGTCACTACACACAGTACAACTACACAGAAGATGGGGAGGTACATTGGCTCAGTGGTTAGCACTGCTGCCTCACAGCGCCAGGGACCTGGGTTCAATTCCAGCCTCAGGCGACTGTCTGTGTGGAGTTTGCACATTCTCCGTGTCTGCGTGGGTTTCCTCCGGGTGTTCTGGTTTCCTCCCACAGTCCTAAGATGTGCAGGTTAGGAGGATTGGCCATGCTAAATTGCCCATAGTGTCTAGGGATGTTTAGGTTAGGTGGGTTAGACATGGCAAATGCAGGGGTAGGGGGATGGGGCTGGCTGGGATGCTCTTCAGAGGGGTGATGTGGACTTGTTGGGCTGAATGGCCTGTTTCTACACTGTAGGGATTCTATGAATTATCTACGTGGTGCCTGTCTCAAATGCTTTTACTGTGCACTGTACACTATAAATTCACATTCACACACCATTTAAAACCCGGCACTTCCCATCCAACCACACAAAGGAAGACAACAACATAAAAATGCACAGGAGCACATCACATTATATCTTCCCCCTCTCACTTTATACCTATGGCCTCTAGTTTTGGACCTTGGCTATTCACCTTTGTGATTTTATAAACCTCTATGAGGTCATGCTTCAGCTTCTGAAACTCTAGGGAAAATAGCCCCAGCCTATTCAGCCTCTCCCTACAACATCCTCGTAAATCATTTCTGCACCCTTTCTATGGCAGGGAGACCAGAATCATACGCAGTATTCTAAAAGCGGCCCAACTAACGTCCTGCTCAGCTGCAACATGACCTCCAACTTCTATACTGAATGCACTGACGAATAAAGGCAAGTGTACCATACACCTTCTTCACTACTCTGTCTACCTGTCACTCTACTTTGATGGAACTATGAACCTGCACTCCAAGGTCTCTTTGTTCAGCAATGCTCCCCAGAATGCTACCACTGAGTGTATAAGTCCTGCCCTGATTTGCCTTTCCAAAATACAACACTTCACATTAATCTAAATTGAACTCCATCTGCAACTCCTTAGCCTATCAGCCCAGCTGCTTTGAGATAACCTTCTTTACTGTTCACTACACCACCAATTTTGGTGTAATCTGGCAAACTTACCAACCATATCTCCTATATTCATATCCAAATCTTTTAAATAAATGACAAAAAACAGTGGACCCACCACCGATCCTTGCGGCACACCACTGGTCACAGGGCTCCAGTCTGAAAAAACATCCCTCCACCATCACCCTTTATCTCCTACCTTCAAGCCAATTTTGTATCCAAATGGTTAGCTGTCCATGTTCCATGTGATCTAACTTTGCTAACCAGTCTACCATGCGGAACCTCATCGAATGCCTAACTGAAGTCATATAGACAACATGCACTGCTCTGCCTTTATCAGTCTTTGTCACTTCTTCAGAAAACTCAATCAAGTTAGTGACACGATTTCTCACGCACAAAGCAATGTTGGCTGTCCCTAATCAGTCCTTGCCTTTCTAAGTACACTTACAATGTATTTTTTTTAAAAATTATACATACATCTCAAATTAATTAAGAAGTTTTGCTCAAGAGCTCTGAGCTAAAAGGCTAAACTGAGTCTAAATTAATTAGAAGTAAAAGTTCTTATCAGCCCTCATGTGGTTAGTAGTCTGAGATAACAGCAATGACACCTTGATAATGTAAAAGTTTAGGTCATCTTTGTGTGACTTCCTTCCATCTCACTGGTGAACAGCTCACTAGACAGATCTGTGAAAGGTAGATCTGATCACCAAGATGACATGTTGATTCAGCCAAGTAAATACTGAGTCCAAGAGGAGAGAATACAAGAGAATTCTTGTAGTATTCACGAGCTTCTTGCAGTATTGGGTTCAAAGAAAATCTGAACAATAATAGAAAGGCGAAGTGAACATATTTGGGCAACCTCTCAATCTGTTCCACTCACTCCTCCTCAACCTCTGTCTACAGCATGAAAATGATCATGTTCCAACTCGTTTGAGTTCCAAAGAAGTCATTTCTATATCGAAATGTTAATTCTGTTTGTCCCTCCACGCATGCTGCCAGACGTGCTGAGTTTCTCCAGCACTTTCTGGTTTTATTTTCGCCTTACCTGCAAGATGAATGGCTCACCTTTTAAATAACTCTAGTTTGAAGCGTGGAAGTCACTCTTGTAACTGTAGAAAGATCCTTTTTGTGAATGGGTGCCACATACATTAATTGGCCCATCACATTCTATTATCTTCAAAGGCTAGATTAACTATTTAATGCGCTGATCTGGCCAGCTGGAAAACATCTGGTATATAGTTGATACACCTATGCTAGGGCCTTCCAAGGACAGAGCACCAAACAGATCACACAGGACTCAGCCAGAAATGCAATGCAGTTCCATAGCACCAGATATAGTGGCATCATGTCTAATCCCTTCTGTTTAATTCTTTTCACTTCTGACTATAATTATTTGGGAAAAGGAGCTTTAAATCAATCAGCTCGTGCCTTGAATACAAAACGGCTTTATAATAGAGCTGGGGACTGAGCAAATAGACACACTGGATCTAATATTTGGTAACAAACCCCAGAAAATGCAAGGAGAATACTTGGGCAAATGATGAATGTTCCCTTATTGATATGCATAGGAGAGGGAAAGAATAAAATCATGTATCACTTATCAGTAAAAGCTGATTTAAACATAAAGGAGTTGAAATGAGGATAATAAATTGCAAGAAAAATCATAGAGGATAGAACATCAACGATATTAAATACTTTTAAGATCAAATATAGACTGAAAATGAACATATGCAATATAAAGTTGGAATGTTAACATCTTTAAAATTATGCAGTGACATTAAGGAGTGGTGTAGTAACAGGAAAACAAACCAATAATTGTGTCTTTTAAATAACATTTTTCTTTTAGAAAGTGTTCAGTGCTCTTTCTGCTTGTTCAAAGCCTCAGTGATCTAGCAAATTTATTGAGAAAACATAGATGTGTAATGAAATGGTTCAGAAGTAGGAATGCCTGAATATTTATAAGGCAGCAAGATTAGAAAGAATGTATCCAAGAATATAAGGAAATAAAGGCAAAAGCAATGTTGGTGTGGAAGCATTTTTTGCAGCTCATTAAAGACAATGATACTCACAGATAATTGAAAAATAGATAATGCTGTTCCAGTTTTGGAAAAGTGTAGAAGTATAACTGCAAATTCTAAACTTGTTTGTTTAATTGCTGTACTGAGAAATATATAGTGTCTATTGAACAGGAAATAATTCAAGCACAGTTAATCGTCAGACTATTATCCAATTCTGGAAAACCTTTTTGTCTTTGAGTCAACTGATTCACAAACTTTCACATCACACATTGGCCTGGATTTTGCAGTAGTAATGTTGGTGAAACTGTCTGTATTTTTCATCACCAATCCATTGAAATTAACAATGACTTTGGAAGTCTGTGCATATCTACAATAATACTGAAATTCAAAAGTAACAGTTGGCAATCCTGTTCTCCAGAGGTGGCCCAATGTGCAATCGATAGGAACTCCAAGTCTCATTGTAAAACAGGACTGCCCAAAGTAGGGGTCAGGATTCCTAGCAACCACATAAGTTGAAAATTTGCAGTGAGAAGCTCTAAAGCATCAATGCTACTATGAGGCTCAGACTGAGCTACAGCAGCTATGTGTTCCCAACTCTAACAGGCCCATCTCTCAGAATTACCACCCCAGCCCCCACTGTCACAGTGGGCTCATGACAATATTTCACCCCCAAATGGGATCATGGTGGGATAAAGTTTGGGAAGCACTGCTGGGAAAAAAAATTCTCTTGTAATAGTGACACCTTGTTTCATGGATTATTTTTAATGATGTACTCATTTCATAATTTCTGCTAAAAATTTTCTGTGGTCCTCAGGAACTAATTTTTATATTTGTGGAAATCCATAAAATTTTTTTAAAAATCCACAGAATTCTTTTTCATTTTTACAATTTGTTTATATTCAGTTTCTATTTTCGATCATAATCATTTCTTACTGAGTGTTTTTAACTTCCTGGCTTGGTGCCTGTCATTATTTCAATGTGATTGGCTCTTTACCTATTGGATGATTTCACTGTTGTTACATTGTTGGGGAGGCAACAGCCTAGTGATATTATTAATCCAGAGACTCGGGTAATGTCCTGGGGACCTGGGTTTGAACCCTGCCATGGCTGAGGTGGAATGTGAATTCAAATTAAAATAAATTCTGGAATTAAATGAACCAATTGTTGGGAAAAAAACAATCTGGTTCACTAATGTCCTTTAGAGAAAGAAACTGCTGTACTTCTTGGTCTGGCTTACATGTGACTCCAGACCCACAGCAATGTGGGTAATTCTGCTGGTCTAGTCAGTGATCCCCACATCCTGTGAATGAACAGAAAAAAAATACAAAAATGCTCCCTTAATTAGGATCAGATTTAAATGACCTTCAAGAAAGGGGAAAAGCCTTTGACCTTTGTGAGAAGCTTAATTTCAGTTCAGCAGTGAGCATTACTGCTTTGCCACTGACCAGAAAATCTAGGCCATTTTAGTGCTCAGTAATTCGAAACTTGCACCAAAAAAACTGGGCTGGATTCTATTGTAGAAATAGCAGAGAGGAGAACAGATGTCACTTTTCTTAAGTAAATTAGACAGAACATTCCCCCAACCACATATTGCATAGTTAAATGCAGAAGTCATGAGGTTACTGTTTGAACTGCAATGGAGGAACATTTTGCCAAGTGACTCAATGCTGAAATGTATGGCCCAACATTTTGTGTCTACCTGGAACTCTTAGAGGGTGGGTGGGGAAGTTGAGTTGGGGAAGAGGCAAAAATTCAGTTTCCTGGCAAATCAAAATGGTGATGGGCCATTGTGCAAAACATATCTGTATGATTTTGACATAATTTCAGTGTTTTAGTGCTTATTACTTAGATGTAAAGCAGGCATTTGGATGTTTCAGTAATGAGGCAAAACAAAGTTATAAAATATTCCAAAAAACACAAGATTCAAATTAACAATGATACTACTTTAAACTATTTATCATTTTATCAGTTATCATTAAATGTATAGGGCACAATTCCAATTTTGAAATCAATGCAAATAATGTTACAATCTACAGTATATTTTATTGATGTGTAATGTTGTAAAGGAGATCTAATGGCGATGGTAGCTCTTCAAAATTTATTAGAAGGTCACATTGTTCTATGTTACTTTTACAGTAATCTTATTGAACTTAATCCAAATCCTCTTCAGGGAAGTAACTTGGCGCACTAACATTTGGTGCACAGTATGTATCACTGTGCTAACTCATAACAATAATTTCAAGTTGCAGTACTTGCTAATTAGTAACAAGAGCTTCCATGGCTTTAAATAGAAGACTTTTGTTTTTATCCTGAATTCAAAATGATATAGTTCATAGTTAATTCCCACAGATTTTAATGCAGAATATCAATGTTATAGCCATTTTAGTTGTGGTTCTGTATACTGCGTATATGACCAAATTGAAAATCTATAAGTGAAGTAGCACAGCTAATAGAAATGGAGTGAAATAATTTTCCTATTCTTGCTCCAGTGTCATATTAACTGGGGCCTTCTGCTGGTCAAAGTTTCCAACTAAATGACAAGACTGTGATTGAAGGGCAACAAAACAGAGTTTATACCAAGCCTGCTCTGCCCAGTCAGATTGACTCAGATTAGAAACAGCAGGAATTGTGAGCAGCAACAATTTACAGAGAGGAGAAACTCTTCAGGATGGAAAGAAGTTACAAAGCAAGGCCACAACACAAGGAAACGTGGTGGTAGGGGCTAAATTCCAAGTAAATATTTAATTTGAACTAGCTCAAGTAATTAGTAAAGAGGGGTTAAAAAAACAAGCAAAGTTGATTAAACTCATAAATTCTAAATAATTAAATGTATAAAACAAGGCTATAGAGAGAATGTAGTACAGGTGGTGCACCATACTGCAGCATTGGGAGTTTGTGGAGAACGTCACAAGTAAGTTTCAATAGCTTGAGGAACTTCAGTGTTGAACTGAAGAAGAAGGTGCAGACATTGTGAGGAATCAGGGACAGTGATGCTACTGCTACAAATGCTGAGTTTCTGGAGTGTGGATATGAGCATGCTCCGGGTATGTTACAGGGGGCCCTAGTGGTGCTGTGGTAGTGTCTGTACCTCTGGAACAGAAGGTGTTGGTTCAAGTCCCACCTGTATAATAATATCTCTGAATCTATTTTTCTAATCATCCTATTCAGAGATGTTATTACACACATCTGAAGCAGGTGGGACTTGAATCTTGGCCTCCCAGTCCAGGGGTAGGGATACTATCACTACACCACAGGAGGCCCCCAGTAATATCTCTGAGCAGTTTGAGAAAAATTTCAAGAATCAGTTTCCAATGCTGGTAAGTTATTCATTTAACAAGAGGCATGGATGATTTGATGGTGGCCTAGAAAAGAAAACAAAAAGAACCTGTTTCCCCACGACTGCCCACCTGCCTTCTAAAACTGCATTCATACCCTGGTGTCCTTGGAGAGGGAGCATGGAGCATTTACCAACAATCTCAAAGTATTCAGAGAGAGATGGTTGTGGCGGGGGTTGAAATGCATTATTTCCTCTCAATCTCCATTTTGCTTTAATTCTCTCCCTCTTGCCCTACCTTCCATTTGAGTTGTTGTTGCACTGCCTCTAGCCAGCAGTGCTTGTTCATTGTCATTTGTTTAATCAATTGATTGGTTACGTTGGTGGAGACTGAGAAAAGACCTGTTTCCCTGCAATTGCATGCCCCTCTTTCACTGTTACATTTGTGTCCATGTGCTCTTAAAGAGGAAGCACACAGATGTCCGTCAACACCTTTTGAGGTTTCCAGAGACAGATGGCCAATGCTGGAGGGGGAGTGCCTTATCTCCATTTCCAATTTGATTTTTATATAGTCTCTCCCTTATTTCCCCACCTCTTTCATTATTGTCACTGTTGCACTGTCCCTAGTGAGCAGGTCTTCCTAATTGTTACTGTTTAGTTGTTTTAATTAGTTAATCTGGTGATGGGAAAATTCAAACCTTTATTTTTAACCTTTGAACCTTTCAGGATAGATGAGCACCATTGGGACTGAGGCGCATTTTTTTTCCTATACATTTTTGGGATGTGGGTGTCGCTGGCTGGCCAGCATTTCTTGCCGATCCCTAGTTGCCCTTGAGAAGGTGCCTTCTTGAACCGCTGCATTCCTCCTGCTGTGGGTTGACCAACATTATTGCCCCTTCAATGATATTTTGATGTAGTCCCTCCTTGTTTCTTCTTTTGGTGGTAGGATTTTGACCAAAGTTACAGGGGCACTTTATGTTAACTTGCTAAATTTTTTCTTAAAGAAATGTCTCCCACTGAGAATGGAACTGATCTGCCAAAGTGAATAGTGCTGTCTCATGCTTGACCATTTCCACTATTTCCTGCAACATCTAACTTTGCACGCTGCCACTCTCCCAAACCCTGAGAGAACTAAATCTGCAGGATGTCTGCCCTGTGTACTCATTCGCTTTGGACACCTTCCCCCATTTGTGTCAGCAGTAACAGCACTTACCTATTTTCATCTCCTTTAATACCTGCCTCCCTCTCTTCCAAGGGGTAGGAAAAGTCCACAGTAATGCACGAAGAGCCAGGATGGGTGGTATGCTGCTGGATGTTTGGCTCCGCATCCGTAATGAAGAGAGGATCCTGATTCTGATCACCCAAGCAGCTGATTGACCGTGTCCAAATCCTGGACTGCCCTATCAATGCCTATCCTTGACTTTCTTTGCTGGGACTTGCTGACTGAAGGCTATCCTCCTTGCCTTGACTGAGGACTGCCGACAACCATGGCAATCTTCCTGGCTGTGTATCTGCACTAAATAGCATGGCAATACACCAGTACCATGAGCCTGCTATCTTTGACTGAAGGGTAAACCTCTCAAAGGTAAGGCAATATTGAGATGTTGTGGCCTCAGGGAAGCTCAAAGTGAGTGAGTGCTATGACAGCAAGCTAACAGCCCAGAGATGCAATCTGGCCCAGTCAATGAGCTTGGCCATGTTCCTGAGCATGTGTCCTTGCTGCAGCAGCATACTGATAGTTGACATTTGATTCCGAGGTACAAGTTTGAAGTGAAGAAACCTACTGGATTTGAGGTGTGCTTTGATTGCTCTTAGAGCTGACATATGTTAGATGCCAATGTCCATGGACATTGGGTGTGTGTGTCCATGGAGCATGTCCTGAGATATTGGTGCCCCTGGCCAACAATGTGAGCTGATGTCGCAGGTACTCACACTGACTTCCATATTGAGAATTCTTGGCATCTAGTTTTTTCACAACAGGTGATAAGATAGGAAGCTGCATACTAATGAGGTGAAATGTGCAGTCATTAAGAAGCAATAATTCCCCTTACTAGGCAACTGACCATTCCCTCATGAGAATCTCACCTCGACACACAGAACTTAGTTAAAAGATGCAGCGAGTTGTTCCCAACGTTGAGGTTGGCCTTGCTGGATGTCTTGTGCGATCCTGGAATGTCTCACCACAGTTAAATCAGTCAGGCCACTATAAGATTCTACCAAGGTATCCAGTGCCTCTGCTTATGTCAACCTGTGCTCCATCCAGTAACTGAATATCCTTTTCTGTTTAGACAGAATAAGACTGCATGTAGTTCTCCAAATACAATGCAAAGTACAGTTTTATAGTGACCTCTCAGAACTTATTCATTATTTTTATTGCTGTGCATCATAAAATCCTATTTGCTTTTTCAGCAGCCTAAGATCTGATCTTCTGCACTGATCATCTTATTGGCATGGTCCATTAAAATTCCATGCTTTGTCTTCTGCTTGTAAACCTAAGGTGCCACTTCCATTTAGCACATATTCCAAATCGGCCTTCATTCTTCTAAATTTCAAAGATGTAAATTTCCATGTCTTGAACTGCAGTTGCCATTTCTCTGGTCAATAGTCAAACTTGTCAAGATAACTTTGTACTTATGCACATCAATCATGGTTTGTCACTAGCACTTTCAATTTACTATCATCAACAAATGTACACATTTTGGACACTGTTCCGTCCTCTAGATTGCTTTTATAAACAGTGATGGTTTCAATCCTAAAGTTTGTGGTACTTATTAGTAACTAAGTGTCAAACAGCGTTTATTGTCACTTTTTGTCAACCATCCAAATCATATTTTGAGTGTGTTCCCTTCATCAATTTGAATGGAAATTTCAGAAATCTTCTTACAAATACTGACTACTGTTTTCAAATGTTCCATTTATAACTCTTGAGCTCCATTTATTTATTCTGAGGAAAGGTCACCGGACCCAAAACGTTAACTCTGCTTTTTCCTTCACAGATGCTGCCAGCCCTGCTGAGCTTTTCCAGCAACTTTGTTTTTGTTCTCCATTTATTTAGTTCCAGTTTACTTTCTTACATGACATATGAAACATACTAAAATCTGTAAAATAAAACCTTGACAAAAAAAACCTGAAAAGCAGCCTTGAAACAGCAGAAACTTTCCTAAATGATGCCAACAAATATTGCTCTGTCTTCAGTAGCTGCATTTATTCTTTGGCAGTTAAAATCAAATGTTTCAATAAATGAAAACATCAAAACTGGTTTGAAGGTAATAAAGCAGAAATATAATGCTCTGGTACAAGAAGAAAAAGAAACTTACTAAGTGGCTGACAACGTGATGCTTCTTGACAGGAAAGTGAAGTGTACTGAACCATACAACAAAATGGAGTCCTACTTTCAAATGTTGCAAGATAACTGGTGTGGACACCAAGACAGCTGAAGTTCAAAATTATGACAATCAACAAGATCACAAGATCTTTTCTGATGCTTTATGAACTGTCTTTGCATAAAATGCCTTAAATGTAGTTTGTTGAATGATGCAAAAGCAAGCTCATCGATATTTCACTGGGCAAGATTTTATTTCCTTTGAGGTTGAGTGATTATTTAAAAACAAAACTGAAAAGACCTCAAATGCAACTTCTATGATTGTGTATACTTTGTGTAAAAGACAAGTTTAGAAGTTAGATTTTTTGTCAAAAAATCAGGGGTTGGCTTTTGCATAAGCAATATTTTAGCAGAGGTTGTAATTCACCCACTCCCATTGCCTTGCTATTACAACTGCCATGTTGCAGACTATTCCTGCTAACTCTGCCCAAATGTAATGCAAAAAAAACTGAAAATATTTTTATCATGAATTTTTATCCACAGATAAGTAATAACTCCTTATAGGTATACATTCATTTCTGTACACTAAATTCATTAAATTGATTAAATTTATCAAAAACAAAAACCCTATATGTTTTTTTCTATTCACTCGTGGGATATGGATGTCACTGGCTTGGCCAGCATTTATTGACTGTCCCTAGCTACCCTTCAGAAGGTTATGGTGAGTTGCAATCCACACCCTGTAGATTAACCCAAAATACCCATTAATGAGGGAATTCCAGGATTTTGACTCAGCGACAGTGAAGAAACGGCGATATATTTCCAAGTCAGGAGGGTGGGTGCCTTGAAAAGGAATGTACAGGTTGTAGTATTTCTATGTAATTTTGCCCTTGTCCTTCTAGGTGATCATGGTTGTAGGTTTGGAAGGTAATGCCCAAGGATCTTTGGTGAATTTCTGCAGTGCATCTTGGAGATAGTATACACTGCTGCAATTGATCATTGGTGGTGGAGGAAGTGGATGTTTGTGGGCTTGATTGGCAGTTTTGATGAAGGATCACTGGACCCAAAATGTTAACTCAAATTTCTCTCCACAGATGCTGCCGGGCATGCTGAGCTTTTCAAGCAATTTCTGTCTCTGGTTCTGATTTTCAGTATCCATGGTTCTTCCAGTTTTTATCAAGCAAGCTGCTTTGTCCTGGATGATGTCAAGCTTCTTGGACGTTGTTCAAGTTGCACTTGTCCAGGCAAGAGGGGGGTATTCTATAACACTTCTGACTTGTGCCTAATGGATCATTGACAGGCTCTGGGGAGTCAGCAGGTGAGTTACTCACTGCAGGATTCCTAGTCTCTGGCCTGCTTTTGTAGCCATTGTATTTATATGGTGAGTCCATTTTCTGAAATATATAATTTCATACAATTTATCTTAGTTTTCTCATAGTATAGTGAAAAATATTGATAATATTTAGCTGAAAATGCACTGAATATGTATTAAAATGCATAAAAATCACCTTCCTTTTTGTCTTCTGAAGCAATTAACTTGGTCCAGTCTTCTTGAACGGTATCATCAGATGTATCATCTGCATTCACATCATCATCAGCCTATAGTCATCTTCTGTGCCATCAAATTCTTTGGATATCTATCTTTTCTTTAGAGATTTGATGACAATCTCCATTCTTATTTTATCCCAGGCCTCTATAATCCAGATGGTAACCTGTGAGCCCATATGCTGTCTCCTTTGGTAAATGTCTTCTCTCCTCCAATCAATCATTCCACTTTATTCACATGCTTTCCTTGAAGGGATTATTTAGAGAGACGTATCATGGTTGATTAAGGCTGCTTAGACTACCAGGAATTACTGTAATATCACAGTTTTGTGATTTTATTTCAACAATGGCAAGGCGACATTGGAAATGTCCCAGGGAGAAATTTTTTTTCTTAACATAATCACCCATTCCAAACTTTCCTTAGGTATATTTTAAGCTATTTTTCATCCATCTATCCTAAATGGTTATGTGGATGCCTATTCCTTTTAGGAATTGTTATTTTGTAGTGGGAGATGTGGGAATGTTTCTTTTGAATATTAATGTCAGCTTAGGCTTTGTCCCATCAGACGCACGCATCTGCACTACACTGAGTTGACTCTTTTCATGGCTAGCTGTTTTCACTAGCACTATACTCTGCCCAAAAGTACTCACCATGTCAAAATTCATGAGCATCTCATTGATATTCCCTATACTTTATCTTTATCCATTATTATGTTATTATTTAATTATGAACTACTGAAAGGGAAGAACGCCCACATTGATTTCCACACTGGGGTACACTGTGAAATTTTGGTTTTCTATTGCAGTACAAAATAGTTTCTTTTCATAGATATGATACACCATCCCTAAATCTGCAATGCCTTTGTTTTCTTGTTTTAGGGTGCTGGAGGGATCTTTGGTTGATTAAGGCTGCTCAGACCACCAGGAATTACTGCAATATCACGGTTTTGTGATTTTATTTCAACAATGACAAGGTGACATTGGAAATGTCCCAGGGAGAAATCTTTTTTCTTTACATAATCACCCATTCCAAACTTTCCTCATGTATATTTTAAGCTATCTTTCATCCATCTATCCCAAATGGGCAAAGATTTGGATAGAACCTTGAAAAACTGACAACCTATTCTGACAATTTTCACTGATGTATTTCCCAGCTCATCTTTCAACTTAGCTGAATGCATACGTACCCCTTCAAACCCTCTTTGCCCCTCCGTGCCCTTAGATACACCATTGGTCTTCATACCCGCTGTGCTAATCCATGAACCCACTCAACCCCTTGGTATTTTTGATACCTATGCCAACATAATGTCAACTCATTCAACATATTCCCTCACCCACCACTTTTAATCCTTACTTTTCAATGTCATATCACCTCATTACCACCAGTCTGGATGTCCGAAGAAGATGATGGCTAGTGGCACTATCAGTAGACTATTAATCTGGAGACCCAGGTCATGTTCTGGAGTCCTAGGTTTGAATCTTGCCTTGGTGAAATTTTGATCCAATGAAAGTCTGGAATTAAAAGTTTAATGATGATCATGACTCAATTGTTGATGGTTGGAAAAACGGATCTGGTTGACTAATGTGCTTTAGGGAAGGAAATCTGCTGTCTTTACCTGGTATGGCCTACATGTGACTCCAGATCCACAGCAATGTTGTTGACTTTTAACTACCCCCTGGGCAATAAATGCTGGCCTAGTCGGAAATGCCTATATCCTGTGAATGAATAAAAAAAAATCTCAGCAACCATGTTGATCTATAATACAGTAATGTGTCTATTGATGATGTCACTATACAAAATCGCTATCATTGGTTAAAAAACATTCAATTATTTAAATTCTTTCAACTAGTTAATTATGAAAACAAATGTTTTATTTAAGTACTGTATTTACTCTCTAATGAAAGCATTTTTTTTATTCCACAACCTCTCGGAGCTGTTATTCAGGCAGATCACTTAACAGGCACCCTGTGATGTCTACTTTTAAAATCAAGGCTGATTTGATTGTAACCACAAATCCACATGCCTGTTCATCCCTGAAAACCTTTCAAACCCTTGCTTAGTAAGAATCCATTTTCATCTGCCTTTAAAATATTCAAGGACTCTGCTTCCACCACTTTTTCAAGAACACAGTACCAAAGACTCATCATCCTCTGACAGAAACAAATGTATTGCTTAATCTCTTTTAAATGGGCAATCCCTGAGTCATGGACATGTTGCCTGGTGATCCTTGACTTGGATGCAGTACCAATAGGAACAAATTGAAATGTAGAGGTTGAATGGCAGCTATAGTCAAAGAGGAGGGAGAAGGTGATCAGCAATATCAGCTTGAGTGTAGAGGGTTGTGACAACAAAAAGTACACCACACAGGAAAGATTCCATGGACAGAACACTGTTGATATGGAAGCTGCTCTGTTTTTTTATGGTGCAGCGATTCTATCTCTGGCTCAGAAGGCAACAGTTCAAATCCAACCTGCTCCTGAGATGTGATTGAATAGGTTGATTAAATTTTTTATTCAAAGCTGCTGCCTGTGGAGAATCAGCTAAATACATGAATCAAAGTCTGGACTTTTGCTTTGAAGATCTGTGCAATCAAAGCTATGATCATGTAGGTGGTTTGACCTGTTTGCTACCTTCTTGAAGACCTTCATTTTACCTACTATTCCACAAGCAATTTATAATTTATATTGACAGTGATTTACCTGTTAATTCATATTTAATTAAGAGTGGTTCTAATTTTTGTTAAAATAAAGTTACAAGACATGACATCTCATTTGTTAAGTTCTTCTACTTTGTTTATTTTAGTTATCTGATCCCCAGAAGAACTGGAACAAAGGTATAACCATTGACTTATGAAAAATATAACTTACACTGAAGATGTGTAGTGATAAATTTAGTCCAAATAATTAATTGCAATCTGGCAGGCTACAGAGCAGAAGCTGGAAAATGAGATTAGGCTGGTTAGTTTTTTTGGGCCAGTGAGCCAAATGACCTGTTTCTGTGTTGCACAATTTTTATGCTTTCTAGTTAATGTTATTAGCTACTACTATTCCATTTAAATATTTTAAAATATGCTGGCTGTCAACTTGAATTTTATCAGAAGAACATTGTAATAGAAAATAATATGGGTTCCTGATGTTGATGCCATAGTTGTATTGTATATTGTAGTGAGGAAAAATAAGTGTAACAGATTGATTCATAGAATCATCTATCAAATCCATCTAATGTCCACCAAATATCTGTTTGTTTATAAAGGTGCAATGGAAACCTGGATAGGGAAATAGACGTGATTATGATGAATGAGTTGGCGCAACTCAAGAAAAAGTTAACATCCTCTTGTGGTGGTGCATGGAATTGGGATTTGATACAGGATCAGGATGTGAGACAAACAGCAGATTGAGGAATTCTGAATGTCTGGAAGGCATCTGTAATCATGAGTGGATCTGAAAGTTGAAGGGTCAAATTTCAGATGGAATGCACATGGAATAAGTTGGAGCTAGAGACAGTGGTAAGGAAGATGTGCTTGTGAAAGTGAATTTTAGTAGATATCAGATCAAACGTGAGAATGGAAAAAGAAAGCAATGAAGGTGAGGGTGATAGACCTGAGACATTAGCTCTATTTTTCACTCCATAGATTCTGCCTGACTTGCTGTGTATTTCCAGCACTTCCTGTTTTTATTTTAGATTTCTAACATCTACCAGATTTTGCTTTTGTATGCAAATGAATGAACAGTGGCACTATTATAACACGTAAAGTGCTTCAAACATTTTTGGAGGATATAAGCCATGGCAGACCTTTTGGTGAACATTACTTTAGTTTTGGAGCCCATGTCCCTTCTGTCAGAGAAGCATTCTAGTCTTGAGTCTCAATTATAAATAACTGGTAAACAAAGTTTGCACGTTTGTCAGTTTGTGTCATAGCCCCTGGTATTGTTTCTACATTCATTCCTTTAGCATTGAATATATTTATTTGGAATCATTTTTAAATATTTCACATTTGCAAAATGATGCAAAGGCTAAATTTAATATATTTACAGAAGAGTAAACCTTTAGCAAGTGATATTCCACTTTAAAATAGCAAACTCTTTTCAGTATATTATATATTTTCTACTTAATATGAAGGATGCAATCATTTGTCAGACTTCATCAAAGAATATATAATTGCTTTTGAGTCTATGGTTCTCTTTCAACTATCTTTGAACTTCATTTTCATAAATGCAAATCTGGCACTTGATTGCTCGTTTTTTTTACAAATATAACCCTGATTTAATCCTTTGTGTACTGAATTGTACTGAGTTAAAAATAACCTTCATTAAAGCCAATTAAGCCATTTATTTTAAAGATAAATCAGAAACAAATAGTAAAAACAGGAATAATAATCTTCTGAGGGAGGTGATGACAATTGTTTATCACAATCCAATTATTTCTTAAATACCTGCCCGCATATTAACAGCCAGTTATTTCAATAATTTCACAATTACTGTCTGCAGGTTATCTTAATAGGGTAACTTTTGAAATGAATATCTATGGAGCCACATTTATAACAGCCCATTATTTTCATAATATACAGAATGAAAGTAAAGGATTAGCTGAAATAATCCACAGTACTACTGTAATACTTGCCTGTGGTGTTTTCCTGAGAAATGTGTGAAATACACATGATGGAAAAGATAAGCATGATCTGTCGTTTTGGTTGTCATGGGAATACAGGTAGCTCATTCAGCCTCTGACCTGTTCCACCATTCAATTCGATCAGATTTGACCTGTAGTTTGACTTTAATTATCTGCATTTACTGTATATCCCCTGGCACTCTTAATTACCAAGACCCCATCAATCTCGGTATTAAAGAATTCAGTTCACTGTCCTTCAAGGGGTTGAGTTCCAGATTTCCACAATCCTTTGGATGACATAGTACATCCTGCTTTAATATACCAATTGTTTAGCTCTAGCTTTTTGATAGTGGTTCTTTGTTTTAAATTTCCTATCTGAGGAAATAGTTTCCTGTATCCAACTTGATGAGACTGTATTACTTTAATTGTCTCAATTAGGGGTTGATCACCCCTCAACTTGCTAAACTCGATTGACTTTTGAATGTCTTCCCCCTTGAGATGAAGACTCATATTCTATTTCCTTTTTAAATTACTTTTGTACCTATCCATTAACTTGGAATGATTGATCATACAGAACTTGAACATTGCTAAGGAGAGACAGATATTTTGCCGAAGCTTTTCATTTTAGCATTCATCAGGGTAAACTTCAAGAGATTACATGACATATTACAGGAGAAAAAGGTGCTGGTTGCTTGGCAAATTGACTCTGATTCGTTGAGGACTTGCTATGCAGGAAGAAATCAAGATATACAGAGTACACAAACACTCAGGTAATTCAAGAAACTGTAAGGTTTGAACATATTAATTTTGTTTGTGGAGAGATGATCTCTGCAAATGAATGTATGTCACTTATAGAAAGCGTAAATGAGCCATTTTAGGAACATGAATGATTACAGGATACTTTCCAGATGGTGTGAAGTTAAATATAGTGGATGCCCAAGAGATTTGGTGATTAGGTGCATAGATCTTTAAAATGCCATGAACAGGTGTAGAAATAATCAAAAAAGCTAATGGAATGCTGGCCTTTATATCTATAGAGGACTGGAGTATGAGGACACAGAAGTTTTTGCTGCAACTGTCGAAAACTCTAGTTAAACTCCAGTTGGAGTACGCTAAACAGATCTGGGCACTACACCTTAGAAGGTTATACTGGCCTTGGAGAGAGTACAACATAGATTTACAAGAGTGAGGCTTGAACTTTATGGGTTAAGTTATGAAAAGAGATAATAAAAATTATGCTTGTTTGCTCGAGAATTTAGAAGGCTTAAGAGTGATCTATCAAAGTCTTCAAGATAGTAACAGAAAAAGATAAGGTACATAAGGATAAACTGTTTGCACTGGGATTCTCAAACTTGGGGGCATTGTCTTGAGAATGATGGCCGGACCATTCAGGAGAGACATTAGGAAGCACTTCTACGCAAGGGTAGTAGATGTTGGAACTCTCTTCCACAAATGGCACTTGAAGCTAGATCAGATATTAATTTCAAATCTGAGATAGATAATTTTTTGTTAAGCAAAGATATTGAGACATTTGGACCAAAGGCAGGTACATGGAGTTAAGCCACAGATCAGCCATGATCTCATTGAATGTAGGAACCGGCTCAAAGGGCTGAAGGATCTACTTCTATTTTATTTTCCTATGATAATAGGTTGTTCATGTAACTATTAGCACAGAAGGGTTATTTAGCAAATGCTGTCCAATGCCAGAATGACAACTAACAGTTGATATTTTGTTTTGGGTTCTGCAATCACAGGCTGGTTGAGCACAGTCTGTATTCTACTTAACGCAAACAACCAAAGGAATATACTGTTTGATATTATTAGTCAATTATTCAGAGATAATATGGTAGGCCAATCTTTTTGGACTGATAGCAATATCCTGTTAGTGAAAAAGACCACTCATGTAGCCATTGTATAGAAGCCGTATAAAATAGCTTGCTTAACCTGTTGTTAAAATATGTGAGATACATTGCCTTACTGGTAATTTTAGGTAGACCACATTCCTTTCATGTCTGAAAATACCAGTCCTTTCAGTACCCTTTGCTCCTGTTTAATTGTTATGATTATTTGAAATTTAGAAATCTTGTATTAGCCCTGATGAGTGCAAGATGAAAAGTTTTGACAATATGCTTCTCATTTTAGCAATTTTATGGTGGTTTGTGTATCTGGACCTTCAAATTTCTTTGCTTCTCCGTAACTCTTAGTCTGTCACCATCAAGAAAACTTTCTGTTTTGTCTTTATTAGATCCAAAGTGGATGACTTCATAATCTTCACATTGAAACCTATCTAACACAGTTTTGCCCTCTGATTTAGTTTGCCTATATCACTTCTTTGTATGTCCCACTGCATTCATTTATAGAACATAGGCTTTTATTCCATTTCCCTGGTGTGGTGGGTTTGCTCTGGATATCAATAACCCAATGCAGTTCTAATAGTGGCACATACCCAATGCTTTATTAAAGCAAAGAACGCTATAACAACTGCAGTAAAAGATGTTACCATACAATGCTTACAATCCAAAGTGAACCCTCTTACGTGGGTTTGTCTGAAAATCCAACCAAAACAGATGGTCCAGCCTATTCAGTCTCTCCTTATAACTCAAACCTCCAATCCCAGTAACATCCTTGTAAATCTTTTCTGCACCCTTTCCAATTTCATAATATCCTTCCAATAGCAGGGTGACCAGAACTGACTTTTACATTGTCCAATAAACCACGCAGAGAGCACAATTTTATGACAACCACAAGTTCAACTGATAAGTAGTCCACATTATCACATTTATTCATTGTGTCTATTTTAAATGAAACTTCAACTCTTCCTGAATTACTGTGACAATTCAATCCATCACTGCCGATTTCCAATCTAAACGCACACATTCCTTCAGCAAAAAAAGAGAAGCATTCAAAACCAGTGACCTTTTTAATCATTGGATCATCACCAGGCTTCACGTGTTTTCTCCTCATTTCATTTAATTTTGTGTAACTTCCTTTCAATAAACTTTGTAAATTTTCAGAGTATCTACAGAACATTGTGGTTCTCTGAATTTGGCACCACTCTGCAAACTTAGTTGTGTAATTTTTATTCCGTTGTACATTCTTCACATTTATGGAGGATTACTGAGGTCCAGTTCAGACCCCTAGCAGCCACTTGATACAACCCACCAATTCCCTTCATCACTGCTATGTCTCCTACCTAAATACTAATTACCAAACCTTATCACTTACTTGCTTCCAATTTCATTTTTCCTGATAATCTCTCCTCTGAAACCTTAGCAAAAGCCTTTTGGAAATACATATATTCAACAACAATAGATATTTTAGATCATCCACACTAACCACCCCTTCAAATAATTCAACATGGTGAGTTTGATATAAACTCTCCTTCAAAAATTCCTTCTAATATTTTTGATCAGTTTGAACTTATCTAAATGTTCACTTATTTTGTCTCTGATGGTAGATTCCATAACTCCCCAAAACCGACATTAAACTAGCAGGTCTGCAGTGACCAAATCTCTTCTTCTAATTCTTCTTAAATAATGAACTAACACTTGTAAGTTTACACACTAAAAGCATTATCCCTAAATCTAGAAACATTGTGAAAAGATTATGAACCACTACAAATGGAATATTCTATTTTTTTAACACACGGGGGTGGAAACCATCTGATACTGGAGTTTTTCCTCTTCAGTCCAGTATTTTCTCCATTTTTTTCCTAATTAGAACTGTCTTGTAGTACAGGACTTGTGTGTTGTTGAAAAAAAGTCATTTTTCAAAACTTTTCACCTTGCACTCATCAGGCAATTTGCAAGAACATCAATTTAAGGGAAAAGTCAACTTTTATACTGCATGAAAGGAGAGTGCTAATTTGCGACAATACCTCTAGTATTTTGCTTTTTTTATTCAAATTGTAAGTACTCATTGAACATTCATGTAATTTCATTATTCTCCATTATGTTCGGCTGAACCTATGGTTTATCTCCCCCATTCCAATTTTTCATGCTTCCAAATATATTTGTAAGACTTTTTGTTCTTTGCTTTGATGTACTTATTTCTACCTCTTAATACTTTCTTTGTAACCTTTATTTTGCTGTCTATAGTTTTCTCAATTGATTGGATTGCCAGCCATTGTCAGGAGTTATGAAGCTATTACCATCATTGTCAAAGAGGAGCAGGACAATCTGGTGGTAAGGATGGTGAAGGTGGCAGTGGCAAAACAGAACTAGCAAACTTAAAACCAACACCAAAAAATAGTTTCAGAGATAGTAGGAACTGCAGATGCTGGAGAATCTGAGATAACAAGGTGTAGAGCTGGATGAACACAGCAGGCCAAGCAGCATCAGAGGAGCAGGAAAGCTGACGTTTCAGGCCTAGGCCCTTCTTCAGAAAAAAAAATAGTATATAAGATAGTAATTTACTTACTGAAGATTAGGTGTTTGGTAGTTACCTGTATTGGATTTATGTCTGCATTGGGAAATCTTCTTTTGATAATATCTGTCTGTTTTTATTAGTCAACTTTCTCCACAATGATCACATACCTTTTTTCAAAACAAGAGTTCAAAGCAATATCTAAAACATGCATAACTTGAGGCAACACTGTATATTTCATTCAAACGATATAGAGGTTGCTTCAGATTTGTTTAGCTCTCTGATTTGTTCTTGTTAAGGTGAAAAATGAAAGGGGGAACTGAAAACATTTTCTATGCTTTTTCCAGCAAGTAAGAGTCCTCACTATTCTTGGTTTCACTCCAAATTTCCTAACTGCTCCTTCTTGCAAATATATTTTTCATAAAAATATAATAGTGTCAGAAAACATGTTATTTCAAATCAGAGGGAAGGCAAACTATATTCATTTATTCATCATAACTTTTAAAGAGGTTCATCCTTTATTTATTCTGACTTGTTTTCTTTTAAAATGAGATCAGTAATGCTTAGAAGAAACCCTGATCCTCTGTAGCTTAAAGTGGTACAGGTACCTTGTTGTCAGGATACCTATTGGTAATATTTGCCATGATTATTGTAGCATTAAGTGGAGCCAGTTCAGGTACCTTACAAAGAAAGAAATGTAATGGGCCTGTCTTTGCTCTCAAATGTGGCTAATAGTGGTTGTACTTATTTATGCCCGACTTCAGCAAGTGGGCATCCAGATGTGACTGTGCCAGTCTACCATTAGAATAATACAAATGTAGTGACTGCCTCAATATTGAAAAACATTGAATAGCATGAATCTGCTGAATTTGGATGGCAGATATGAATTAAACATGCTATATGAATTGAATCATGTCATTTTGAGCCTAACTTAGCTGTCATTTATGTGACAAGTGTTAATGCCTACCAATAAAACTCTTTGACACTGAAAATTAACAATTAAATGTATGGAGTTTCATTTATTTGGGTATTAATTATGTTGAGATTTTAAAATTGTTGAAGAAATAAATTTTTCGATATGCTTTTTTCTCTCTCTCTGTATTTTTTGTTTTGTACTTGATTCAATATTTAGCTCTTGCATTCTTCCAAGAATACTTTCTGCTCAATCCTTGCACTGTTTATCATGGCATTCATCAATCTGATTGATCAAAGAGATATACACTTGCTTGTGTCATTCACTCAGATCTCAGACTTCCCCAATCTCCTTCATCTTTCTCATGCAATATTATCGACTCTTTAAGGAACTTTGCAAGCAAATTTTATAAAACTCACAATGTCAAAGGGCAAATCTAATAATGGCACCCTGCCACAGGAGAAACTGATCCAATCTGTCTGATGGTACATAATCAATTCATTGGATGTACCACATTGGATGCAACAGCTAAGATAAAGTGATCAGTGGTTGACATTGCTGTCTCACAGCGCCAGGGACCCGAGTTTGATTCCAGCCTCGGGCGACTGCCTGTGTGGAGTTCGCACATTCTGCCCGTGTCTGCACGGATTTCTGCCAGTTTCCTCCTGTAGTTCAAGGATGTGCAGTTTGGGTAGATTGGCCATGTTAAATTGGCCACAGCATTATTTTCAAAATTTATTTAAAATAATACTTCTTTGTAATAGAATGGTGGTAGTTGCTCATTGTTTCAGCATAGTTATATGCAACTCCATCTGCCGAATTTAGATGCTAGCTTTTTGTGTTTCTTGGTTTCTGTGCTATAGCTTTCTGCAGCTTTTCTCCATTTAACAATATTCACCTCTTCTGCCCTTCCTGCCACAGTGCAAAGCCTCACATTTTCCCGTTTTATATTCTATCTCCACAAGTTTTTTGCCCACTTGCTTTGTGCCATTCACAAATTTAGGTATAGTACATTCACTCTCCTCATCCAAACCATTTATACATATTGTAAATAATTAAGGCCCCAGCACTAATCCCTGGGTACTGTGCTAGTTATACGTTATTATCCTGAAAATGCCCTTCTTATCCTAACTGTCTGTCTTCTATTAGTTAGCCAATCATCTATCTATGCTAATGAGCTCCCTCTAACACCATGATCTCTTATCTTATTAAGTAGCCTAACATGTGGAACCTTATCAAATGCCTTCTGAAAATCTATATCTATTATATCCGTTGTTTCCCCTTTATCTATCTTACTTGTTTGCTTGTCAAAGAATTCTGGTAAATGTCAAGCATGATTTCCCCTTCTTGAAGCCATGCTGACTCTCCTTGATTGTATGATGTAATTCTAAATTATCTGCTGTTATATCCTTCCCCTGAAGGGGTGGCAGGATGGTCAGTGGTTAGCACTGCTGCCTCACAGCATCAGGGACCTGGGTTTGATTCCAGCCTTGAGCGACTGTATGTGGAGTTTGCACATTCTGCCTGTGTCTGCTGGATTTCTGCCAGTTTCGTAGCACAGTTTAGAGATGTGCAGGTTGGGTAGATTGGCCATGTTAATTTGCCCATAGTGTCCAGGGATGTGGAGGCTAGGTGGATTAGTTATGGGAAATGCAGGGTGACAGTGAAAGGGTAAGATGTGGCTTTAGGTGGGATGCTCTTCAGAGGGTCGGTGTGGACTCAATGGGCCAAATGGCCTGTATCCACTGTAGGGATTTTGTGATTCTGGATGGAACCTAATGTTGATGCTTTCTAACATGTCTGCTTATGTATTGGTGGTCTGCTTAAGTGTTGCAGCAAGGAAGAGATTGAAGAATTGTGGAGCCATGACATAGTTTTACTTAACACTGTTAGTTACTGCAATGGCAACATACTGCTAGAGGCACAAACACAGACAATAATGCTATCATACAGCAGGAATAGGATGTTGGCAAACTTGTTTGGACATCTGAGGAAACACCACAGAATAAGTAAGCTCACAATGTCAAAAACTTTAGTTAAGACTGTGAACAATGTATGTTGATTCTGATATTGCTGTTTTCACATTACATTGAGTTGTCATGCTGAAAATATCTTATTATCTGTCCCATTGTCAGCTCTAACTGTGAACAGTTGCCTAAGCGTGTTTATCTCTTGTTCCTTCCATTGAGGAGTTGATAAACGTTGGACAGATTAGCCAAAGAAATTAAAATCACTGGCTCAAATGGCATTCCAGCTGCAATTTAAATGTGTAATTGTACAGTGCTTAACAAACTTAGTCATCCTCAGAAGTATCTAGATTCAGAAAAATGTTCCAGATGACCTCAAAAGATGTCAACATTGTCAGCATCTTGAAGTGTAAAGGATGCAAATGTGTTTGGGCAACAACCAAGTAATAATCTCTCTCACGATTGCAGGGAAGATCCTTACAACAATCCTATTGAACCATTTACTGGACTATGTTGTAGACAACATCCTTGAATTTGAATATGTCTTCAAATTAGCACTTCCCGGAGCAAACATACTATATCCAAATACTTGACGTAAGAACTGAGATATTTTAGAAATAAATCTGTTCAAATGCAAACTTTTTATTTTCAAAAATGAGATCCTGGAAATTGTTATAAACAAAACTTGTGATCTTATTTAAATTCAACTTGCAGCTGGACAGGATGAAGGTAAATGGCAGCAGCTAGATGTGCAGCTAGAATTTTTAAAATTCCTTTTTGGATGTGTGCATCACTGGCAAGATCAGTATGATTGCCATCCCTAATTACCAATTAGAAGCTAGTGGTGGGCTATTTTCCTGAATTACTGCAGTCTGCATTTCTATACTTTGACCAAGCAACTGGGTAATAGTAGTAATTTTCCATGTCCAGATAGGGTTAAATGGAAATGTGGAAGTGAGTATTCATATGTGCCTGTTGCCTTTGTCATTGTGAGTGGTAGATGCTGTGCCTTTAGCATGTGGATGGAGCCTTGGCGAGGTCTGCAGTGCGTCTTGTAGATGGTACACACTGCTGCCATGTTATTGACGGAGTGAGAGCTTATCAAATGGGTTCCTTTCTCTGAGATGGTGTCCAACTGATATTGTTGCAGGCATGAGGATTGTTATTGGTGGAAAAGTTTTAGGGTTGTCAGGAGGTGAGGTACTCAGCTCACAATATCCAGTCCCTGACTTCTTCATGGGGCCACACTATTTATGTAGCTAGTCCAATTAAATTTCCGGTCGACGGTGAGGCCAGTGTGTAGAACAATAGCAATGCCATTGAATGTGAAAGTAATCATGCTTCCCGGATGACATGATGATATAACACAGTATTTACGTCTGGTTTTATAATCTGTCATTTCCAGATAGATATACAGAATCAGAATACTTGTGCATGAAACATGCTCATTTCACCTCCAGTGTCTGGACAGTGTCATATAACCTGCTAAATCTTCTCCCCCAGCCTTTTCATGAGCCTTTAAATAAAAATCACAATTCCTTTGAAATCTTTGGTTTCCTTATGCCTTGAGTTGTTCTTTTACTGAATGTCACTTAAGTTGTTTAACCTACAGCAGAGTATATAAAAAACCTTTTTATTATCTTTCTGATTGCGCATGTTGAAAGGAAAAGGAAAAAAATTGTTTTGCAGCCCACATTAAATCACATCTATCACATCAGCTATACATAATATGAATGAACTAATATAGACTTGAGTTTACGTTAAACCAACTGGTTTTAATAATTGGATGAACACAGCAGGCCAAGCAGCATCAGAGGAGCAGGAAAGCTGACGTTTCAGGTCTAGACCCTTC
>NC_063333.1:37055758-37073765 GCF_021869965.1 Rhincodon typus | reverse complement strand
CTGCAGTTCCTACTATCTCTGGTTTTAATAATTAACCTTTACAGCATGTAGCCTTATATCCATAACTTCCTACTTAAACCTAATTGAGCAAAGTATGCTGCTTAAATAGTCTCAAATCATCGTGTTCCTGTGACTATTGCTCAATGATCGTCGCTTAGCGTTCGAAGATGATTTATAAAACTGAGGATATCGTTTAGCTAAAACACAATGTCACGACTGATTTCTTATCACGTAGGAAGAGAAAGTTGTATTTCTTGGGCAACATGTTGAATTTGAATGACTGCTTATGGTCGATATTTTCCATCTTTCAGTGCAGTGTGATGCGATAAGAAATGAACAGCGACGGGTTTTGCGAAGAATGTCCGCATTCAGGAGACTTGCTACAACACGAGCCTCCGAGGTCACTCACTGTTGAATGCTCCGGATCACACTCGAGGCGCTGTTCTTTCAGCACCAACCGAGAGTTGCCTCTCGTTTCGCAGCTCATTTGTGCATTTTTTTTGAAAGAAAAAAAGAGCAACTTCGTGCTTAAACTGTTTCGGGACGATAAAATAATTGGTCAAAAAAGACACTGCAGGGTCTGGCATCTTATTAAGAGTTGAAACTGAAATGGAAGCTGAAATTAGCGTCGCACACAGCGCACAGGAGATTGCAGACGAAGGGAATTCAGGGGAGCCGGCCCAGAGGGAACCGTGTCCCGGGGGCTTTCCGCCTATCAGCCCCACACGCCCCCGCCCCCCACCCCAATTCGCTCAAACGAGACGGTGTCATCGGCCTCAATGTGCCGGGTGGAGTAAGGATAACGACAAGAGGGCACCACACTTCCATGACCAAACCCCGCCCCATCACCGCTATTGGTCACGCCCCTTAGTGACAATCCCCGCCCACCCAACCCTGGCCCGCCCTCTACGCTAAAGGCCCCACCCCTCCGGGCGGAAACACCCGCGCCCCGCCCATCGGCATCTGTCTCCGCCCCCTTAGCGTTGAGCCTCACCCCCGCACACACCTTTCTCCAATGGGTGACGGACGCCCCCTCCACACTCCATGATTGACAGTCTCTCGCACCATTTAAAGATCGGCAGTGCGCCGATGACGCGTCGGGCCGTGTTGGAAACAACCAATCGGAGAACTAGGCGGGGCGGGGGCGTTTTCCTGTCGGGTGGGGAGGGGAGGGGCGGGGAGTGGAGAGGCGGGTCTCTGTGTCCGGGCCGGCAGCGGCCGGGCAGACTCACTGGGCACTGGCCACAGGGCGGGGAAAGTGTACGCTGGATACCGCGTCCTGGTGATAACCCCCCTCCCCGCCCCAAACCACCCATTCACCCACACTGTCCTCGCCGCTCGCTGGCTGCACTCACTTCCCTTCCCCTGCTGCAAAAGTGGCTGCGAGAGATCCTCCGCCGGGCGATGGGGACGGGGGAAAGTCACCAGGACGGAGAGCACTTCTGGCCCGAGTCGCTGTCGGTGGCGGAGATCCTGCGAGGCTGAAGGGGAGACGCTTGGTGAGAGCGGCGGCAGTGCAGTCGGTTGGCATGGAGAAGTGAGAGGAGAAACAGCAGATCAGTGAGTGAGCCGGGGCTGCGGATCCAGAGACAGAAAGATTCAGCCCGGGGCTGACATCTCAGCACCGCCGCGATGGGTTTCCCTGGGACTGTCTTAGGCGATGTCGAGATGACCTGATCCTGGTGCCCCGCTTCCACGTTCCTGTCTTTGCTGTCACAGGCTGACTTGAAAGGGTCGGCGTTTGGGGTGGGGGGTGGGGGTGGAAGTGAAGGGCTGGGGGAAACCCGAGGCTCGGCAGGCGAGATGGCAGGTTTCTGGCTGCCTCTAATCGTCCAGCTCGGAGTCATGGCTGGTTCGATCCCCGGCTGGGGGGGCAGACGCACGGCGCCAGTGAGGGAGAAAGTGGGCACCTATGAGGAGCAGCGACCCATCTACAAGAGACACCAGTTTTCGAACGCAGCCGAGAGCGGTGGCGGTGGCGGCAGCTCGCATTCATCCCAACACGAGAGCCTGCCCGTTCCGGTCTGGGCTTTCCTCCACACCGGGGATCCCTCCAAGCTTGGCTACGCTAACTGCACGAAGAGGTACCAATTGTCAAACCTGAAAGAGGCCTCTCACCCGATGCACATCCACCCGTCACTCCACAGTGCCATGGACACGGTCGTCCATGCCAGCAATTTCTTAAACATGATCTTACAGACGAACGGGCTTCGGGAGCTGACCGTCAAGGAAGACATCGAGTGGTATCACGCCCTGGTCAGGAGTATTCTGGAGGCTGATCCCAAAGTCCATCGAGCGGTGGTGACTTTCGATGTCCAGCCGTTCACATCCCCTCCTCAGCTCTTCCTCCAGGCCACCCGGATAGACAACCAAATCTTCCTCCAGGATCTCTCGGCCAGCGCTCGCCACCTGGCAAACCACACCGTCGAGACGGAGTGGTTTCACCGCCTGAAGTATCAGCCTTTAGCCGAGGCTTCCCTTCACAGGAAGCTGCTGAGAGACGACCTGAGATCCAGCCCCAGGAGGAGAGGCACGAGGTATCTGGTGGATAAAACTCACATCAAGTGGTCGGCGCCCTACCTGGAATGTGAACATGGCAAGTACAACCCCCTGTGGCTGCTGACCCTCTCCACCTCCTTCTATGGGCTGAAGCCGGATTTCCAGCCCGAGTTCAGGTGAGCACCGCCTGTCTGTCCGAGCCCACGGGTCATTTCGGAGCAAGATTCTGTCAGTTGTCGGTTCCAGCTGTACTAATCCCCAAATCTTCTAACTCGTATAACCAAGGTGGTTAATGTAACACGCCTTTCAGTATGTTAAATACTATATTCATGTTTGCGAGGCTGCCTATTTCTCTCTGATATAAGAATGTAAGCAGGTGTTTGATCTGATTGCTGTTCCACACCGGGGTTGAGCTGGGGGCGGGGGTTGTGGGTTGGGTGGAGATGGTAGTGACATTCGTGTTGGTGCATGTTAGCAGTTTTTGGAAATTGAAACAAAAGAGAACCTTTTAGAAAGTGTTCTCGAAGTGAGCTCCCCTTTATACGCGGAGGGCCAGCAGTGAGAAGAGACACTCCTGTATGGGGAGAGCTCACAGATCACTGTCCCACAGGAGAACTCGGACGCGTCAGTCTAAGTGAAGATGCTGTTAAATAACTGTCCGAGAGTCTCGGCGGGAAACCTTTCGGGGATCATGACATATCCTTCCTCTGCATTTGTAAAATAAAAACGCGATGTTTATCTCCTGGAGGAAGAGGGAATGCCAGTTCCAGGGTTTGTGGAGACGGTAGATGCTGAATTTGATAGCAGGGTGGCTCGTTTGATCCTGTCGTAATAACACGGCTAATGTTGAACTTGCACGCTTTGGCAGACTATTTACTATTGCTATATTTTCCAGATATGAATGGGCTCCTTCACATGACGTCAACTCGGTTGAAACCATTAGCAGCAGAGTCCTAGTCTCTGTGTGATGTGTGTCAGTGGCTCAATGTCCTGCAGCAAGCTGCCGAGGGTGGGATCAGTCCTGGATAGGGACCAAGCTCGGTTCATAATTGCATTATTAGGTTTCTTTCAAGGTGCCGGACAATGATGTTCGCTCTCTTAAGTTCGCATGTTTACCCAGACTGGTGCTTTCCCCTCACTGCGATGGAATTGTATTTCCCCCTGTAATGTAACGTGTTCTGATCAACACAACTGATTCATTTTCACGTTGACGCACTCGCCAGATTGCAAAGCGCCCCAGGAGTCAGTTTCGGCATCTCCAAAGAAATAAATTTTCTCTTTGTGAGAGAATTGATGCCACTCCTCTTCCCGCTCCCATTCTCCGCCCCTTTTCAATCCCCGAACCTTTTAAACACAAACATTAATGCGCCTTGCAAAAGGCCGTTAAAGTTAAACGAGAGGTTCAATCTGAAAGTAGCTCGAAATTCCTAAAAGAAATGCTTGGATGAGACAGTCGCAGGTCAACTGAGACCAAGTGCTTGCCCGTGAAATTGGTGCTTGTGCCGCTTCAGGAATCCACTAATCGTGAACTTAGTTTGAGCTGATTTGGCACCGCTGTATTTGCGTTTTCACAATATTTTGAAGTACAACTGTCATCATTAACTGTTAATGCGATTTAAAGTGATATTTATTCCCAGTGGAATATTTGCTCAAAAGAATTTGGATATGAAGCGAGGGCTCACTGAAACTAGATGATGGCAATGAGAGCCAGAAGTTTCTATGACAGCGAGCTTGTTTGCATGGTGCCTGTCAATGAAATTACATTTCACCTCTTGGTTTGCGAATTGCTGATAGTGTGTGGAATAGAGGAACAAATGCATTTGTTTTTCGTTCGGAAATTATATTTGATGTTTTAGAGCTTTCAGGTATTGCGACTGCTTTTAACACAAGTTTAATGTGTTCGATTATCCCCGTCCCCCTGCCTCCCTCCCCAAAATAAATCGCATATCCAACTGACATATACATCAAAAGACAGTCTTAGTTTGACTACAGGTAGTTTAATTGTAATGACTCTTAACTAAACTGACTTTGAAGTTAAACTCAGTGTTTTGCTCCATTACAAAGGGGAATGAATTTGCTCTACAGCAAATTCGAAGGAAGCGATTTAATGGAAGAAGTCCTTGACAAAAAGAAGCTAGAAGACTGGTTTCAATGCAGCTTCTTCAGTCAGGCACTGCCCAGAAACAGTTTCAAGATTTTTGTGCTGCGCTTCCGGGTAGACTGTTAGAGATTGGATAATCATAGCAACCAATCACTTTCATCATTGCATAGTTGGATTTTGTATTTTAATTCAACAAGACCTTGCATTTAAATGGGGCCTTGAACCTGGTAAAAACGCTGAAATGGACTTTTATCTAACCAAATTTGAAGCAAAGCTAAGTAAGGAGCTATCAGAGAAGGTGACCAAATACTTGCTCAAGGAATGTCATTCAGAAGTATCTTCAGAAAATAAGAAATACAAGCAAGGGTGGGGCATTCAGCCTCATTCAGATGCTCCTCCATCAGATAAGATCAAACAGATCTGATTGATTGTCCTGTACTTTCTTGACTACCCTCTTTACCCTTTGACTTCCTTGTCAGTCCAGGATCTATCTAACTCAACCTTGAAAATATTCAAAATGTTCAAATATTAAAAGACCCAGCCTCCACCCCTGTCTGGTGAAGAGAATTCCACTAATGCACTCTGGGAGAAAATATATCTCCATAGTTTTGTCTTAAATGGAAGTCAATTTATTTTTAAACTGTGTCTCCTAGGTCTAGATTCCCTCTTGGGGAAGCATCGTCTCAGCTTCCACCCGGTCAATTTCCCTTATGATCTTGTATCCTTTTTTATCCTTCCTGCCAAAGTGAACAAGTTCACATTTTCCTATATTATTCCACATCTCCACATTTTTCCTCACTCACCTAACTAAGCTGTATCCCTTTGTAGATTCCTATGTCCTATTTTCAACTTTCTACGACCAGTCCCTGTGGTTTTAGCAAATTTTGCAACAATACACTTGGTCCCTTCATTCAAGTCTTTGATACAGATTGAAAATAGTTAAGGTTCCAGAACTGATTACTGTGGCAGTCAACTCATTGCATCTTGCCAATCCAAAAATGTTTCATTTGTTTAGATCCAAAAATCCCAGAAATTTCTGGAGAAACTCAGCAGATCTGGCAGTATCTCTAGAGATAAAGCAGAGTTAATGTTTTGGGTCCAGTGACCCTTCATCAGAACTCTTCTGAAGAAGGATCTCTGGACCTAAAACATTAACTCTGCTTGCTCTCCACAGATGCTGCCAGACCTGTTGAGTTTTTTAAGCAGTTTCTAGTTTTGTTTCAGATTTCCAACATCTGTAGTTCTTTGTTATATTTTTCCATCTATCTATATTCTGTTCTGTTTGTTAAGCAATCCTCTATACATTTCAATATGTTACTCTTTATACCAAGAGCACTTATCTTGTGTGGTAATCTTTAATGTGGCACCTTATTAAATGTCTTCTGGAAATCCAAGCATACCACATCCACAGGTTACCCTTTACGCACGTTGCTTATTATTTTCTCAAAAGAAAAATATTGATGAATTAGGCAAACATGATGTACCTTTCACAAAACATATTAACTCTGCCTGATTGCATTAAAATCTTCGAAGTACCCTGCTGTAGTCGCCATAATAACAGATTCCAGAAATTTTCTTAAATAAATGTTTGGCTAACTGGTCCATAGTTTTTGCATTTTGTCTCACTTCTTTCTTGAATAGAAAAGTTACTTTTAATATTTTCCAAACTGATAAGTCCTTTTCAGAATTGAAGGAATTTTAGAAAAATAAAACCAATGCTCCTACTATCTTAGTAATCACTGAACTTAGAATGAAATCCATTAGGTCCTGGGGTCTTGTCAGTCTTTCATTCTAATAATTTCTCAGTACCTTTCGCTGAATTTGTGATTATTTTAAGTTCCTCTCCTCTTTTCACTTCCTGATTCATAGTTTAAATTTTGGGAATGTTATTGTACAATCTATGCTGAAGGGAAATGTCTGTTCAATGCACCTACCATTTTCTTATTTTCCGGATTAAAGCCCTGTGTCAACATCTCTAGAAAACCAATACTCGCTTTAGTTACCCTGTTTCTTTCTAAATACTATAAAAACTCTTACTGTCTGATTTTATATTTCTAACTAGCTTTCCCTCATACTCTAATTTCTCTCTATATATATTTTTAGTCATCCTTTGCTGTTGTTTATATTCAGTCCAATCTTCTTACCTGCCTCCAATCTTCCTAGCAATGTACACTTTTCCTTTCAGCTTGATATTGTATTTAACTTCCTTAGCTAATTACCTTAGTTAGCCAAAATAACACATTCTTATCCTGAAGTCTTGGAATAAATCTGATGAAATATCTCTTTCACTGCATTTCTACTGACTTCTCTGTTAACCTATCTTCCAAATTCACTTCAGTAAGCTCCGTCTTCATACCCTTCCAATGAAGAAAGAGATGTAAAGATTTGAGCCAGGGAATTCCAGAGATTGAACAAGTGAAAGCACTTACAGCAGTTTTGCTGATTAAGATTCAGGTTGTACATTTCTTAAATCCCTAAAAGGTCTGAATTGAGGATACTATAGCAGTGGATGGGAGATAACTGTCAATCAGAGATATATGTTCACATTCTGAGCTGCATCATAATTTCTAGTAGCAAAGATGGACATCTATTTCTCAGGCTGATGCATTGGATGATTTTCTCAATATAACTTGGTGTTTGTATTATGTTATACTGACATGATCTTCATGGTTTTGTACAATTGCAGTTGTGACATGTAGTTCCTAACCTAATTTGTTCCTTTAAGGTCACCAGCCTAAAAGTAGGGATTGAAAACAACAAATGCTGGAGATCACAGTGGGTCAGATAGCATCCATGGAGAGAGAGAGCAAGCTAACATTTTGAGTCTAGATGACTGTTCAACAGAGTTGAAGTGAAGTGTGGAGGGGACAGCATTTATGCTATAGTTTGGGGGTCGAAGTCGTGGGGGTAGGTTGCTGATGGAGAAAAGATGTTAGGCACACCATCGTTCTGACCTTCTCACATTCTGATCACTTAATCTGAAATATCAACATCTTTTCTCCACCGGCACCCTACACCCATGACCCCCACACTCCCCTGTTCAATTTTCCGTACTGGCTGTGGTGGTTTCTGGAAGCCTGTGTTCTCATCTTTTCCCCAGGTTTATAGAGCGCTGCCTATCAAGCTATACATTATTCAATTCTCTCTCTCTTTCTGTCTTTCTGTAATGGAGGAAGATGCTGATTGTCTTCAGTGGATTGTGGAAAATTACCAGTCTGAAATGGAAAATCCTGTTGATATAGTATTAATGAACTCCTCAACTCAGGGTAGTTGCAACTGATGTAGGTTTCGGATATTTTTCAATGTAAGTGTTTTGCATCTGCAAGCAAGCATGACATTTGGTACATGATGCATGTGCATTAGGTGAATGATCTACAGTTATACTATGTTGAATCCTATATATGGACCATGTGTTACCGGGAAAACATCTATTAAAACCAGTTCGTGGTCAAAACCCAATACATAAGCACCAGGCTCTTTTGTAATTACCTAAAGACCTTTTGACTGGCACAATGACAAGACTTCTATTGTCCTATAAAACTGTTTCCATCTTAACATGGATAGAGTGATGGAGTCATACAGAATAGAAACAGACCTTTTGAACCAACTCATCCATGTCGACCTAGTTTCCCAAACTAAACTAGTCCCATTTGCCTGAGATTGGCCATATCCCTCCAAACCTTTCCAATTCATGTACCTATCCAAATATCTTTTAAATGTTGTAACTGTACCTGCATCTACCACTTCTTCTGGCTGTTCATTCTTCACACAAACCATCCTCTGTGAAAAAGTTACCCCGCAGGTTCCTTTTATATCTTTCTCCTCTCACCTTAAAAGTATGCCCCTAGTTTTGAACTCACCCGCTGTAGGGAAAAGACCTTTGCTATTCACCTTATCTATGCCCCTAATGATGTTATAAATGTCTATAAGGCCACCCCTCAACCTCCTATGCTCCAGTGAAAAAGGTTTCAGCCTATCCAGCCTTTCCTTATAACTTAAACCCTCCAGTCCCTGCAACATCCTGGAAATCTTTTCTGAATCCTCTACAATTTAATAATATCCTTCCTCTCGTAGGGTGACCAGAACTGTACACAATACTACAAAGTGGCCTCACCAACATCCTGTACAACCTCAACATGATGTCCCAACTTTTATACTAAATGGTATGAACAATGAAGACAAGCTGGCTGAACACTTCCTAATCACCCTGTCCAATTGCGATGCAACTTTCAAAGAACTATGTACCTGAACCCCTAAGTCTCTCTGTTAGACAACACTGCCCTATTGTTAACTGCATACGTCCAGCACTTGTTTTTTCTCAATTAATTTTGTGGGATCTGGGCATCACTGGCTGGCCAGCATTTATTGCCTGTCCCTAGTTGCCCTTGAGAAGATGGTGGTGGGCTGCCTTCTTGAACAGCTGCAGTCCATTTGCTGTAGGTTGACCCACAATGCCATTAGGGAAGGAATTCAAAAAGTTTGACCCAGCAACAGTGAAGGAACGGTAATATATTTCCATATCAAGATGTTGAGTGGCTTGGTGGGGAACTTGAAGGTGGTGATGTTGCCATATATCTGCTGCCCTTGTCCTTCTAGACGGAAGTGGTCGTGGGTTTGGAGGATCTTTGGTGAATTTCTGCAGTGCATCTTGTAGATAGCACACACTGTTGAACATCAGCAATGTAGTGAGCGGATGCTTGTGGATGTAGTGTCAATGAAGCGAGCTGCTTTGTCGTGGAAAGGGTCAAGCTTCTTGAGCATTGTTGGGGCTGCACTCATCCAGGCAACTGGGGAGTATTCCATCATGCTCCTGACTTGTGCCTTGTAGATGGTGGACAGGATTTGGGGAGTCAGGTGGTGAGTTACTTGCCGCAGTATTTCTAGCCTCTGACCTGCTGTTATAGCCAATGTGCTTATGTGTTGAGTCCAATTGAGGCTCTGGTCAATGATAACCCCCAGGATGTTGATAGTGGGGGATTCAGTGATGGTAAACCATTGAATGTCAAGGGGTGGTGGTTAGATTACCTTTTATTGATGATTGTTATAGCTTGGCATTTGTGTGGCACGAATGTTACTTGCGACTTGTCACCCCAAGCCTGGATATTGTCTAGATCTTGTTGCATTGATACATGGACTACTTCAGTGTCTGAGGAGTCACAAATGGTGCTGAACATTTTACAATCGTCGGTGAACATCCCCACTTCTGACCTTATGATGGAGGGAAGGTCATTGATGAAGAAGCTGAAGATGGTTGGGCCTAGGACACTACGCTGAGGAACTCCTGCAGAGATGTCCTGGAGCTAAGATGACTGACCTCCAATAATCACAACCATCTTCCTATACGTCGGGTATGACATTAACCACCAGAGATTTTGCTCCCATGATACCAATTGATTCCAGTTTTACAAGGGCTCCCTGATGCCAAACTTAGTCGAATGCAGCCTTGATATCAAGGGCTGTCATTCTCACTTCACCTCTGGTTTTCAGCTCTTTTGTCCATGTTTGGTCCAAAGTTGTCATGAGGTCAGGAGCTGAGTGGCCCAGGCGGAATCTAAACTGGGCAACAGTACATGGCATAAATCAAGAAATTAGTGGTGCATTTAAAAAGGGTAATACAATAATCATGGGGGACTTCATTTTACATATAGACTGGACAAACCTAATTGATACTAATGCTGTAGAGGATAACTTTACTTGAATGCCTATGCAATGGATTTCTAGAAGAGTAAGTTGAAGACCAGATAGGAAACAGGTTATTTTAATTCTGGTATTGTGCAGAAGAAAGGGCTAAATAATAGTCTCATTGTAAAGCAAACTTAGGGGAGGAGTGACTTAGGGGAAGAGTGGCAAGGTGGCTCAGTGCTTAGCACTGCTGCCTCACAGCACTAGGGACCCGGGTTCAATTCCACCCTCAGTCTGTGTGGAGTTTGCCCATTCTCCCCATGTCTGTGTTGGTTTCCTCTGGGTGCTCTGGTTTCCTCCCACAGTCCAAAGATATGCAGGCTAGGTGGATTAGCTATGCTAAATTGCCCGTAGTGTTCAGGGATGTGTAGATTAGGGGGATGGGTCTGGGTGGGATGCTCTGAGGGTTGGTGTGGACCTGCTGGGCCGAAGGCCCTGTTTTCACACTGTAGGGATTCTAATGTGATGGAGTTTTGCATTAAGTTTGAACTGATGTAGTTCACTTTGAAATTAAGGTCTTAAATCTGAACGAAGGAAAGCATGAAGGTATCATGGGCAACTTACCTGTGTAGATTAGGAAAATATATTAAAAAGTTTGATGATTGATAGGCAACAGCTATTATTTAAAGAACTAATATGTGGTTTAAAACAAATATAGATTTCATGGAGTCACAAAATATCCAACTGAAAAAGTGATCCAACCGTGCCTAACAGTGGAAGCTAAAAATTATATTAGATCAAAAAAGAAGGCTTTTCAGTTGTGGAATAATTGGTAAGTTTCAGGATTGGGAGCATTTTAGAATTCAGTAAATGAGAACCAAGAAACTAAAAAGAAAAGGGCAAATGGATAAAAGTAAACTAGCAACAAATGAAACTGGACTAACAGCTTGCAAAGGTACCATGAAAGGAAAAGATCAGCATAGTCAAATGTGGTCTTATTATAGTTAAAGGTGGGACAATTTACAATGGAGAATAAAGAAATGATGTGGAGGTGCCAGTGTTGGAGTGGGGTAGACAAAGTCAGAAGTCACACAACACCACAAAGGAGCAGCACTCTGAAAGTTTGAGATTTCACCTAAACCTGTTGGACTATAACCTGGTGTCAAGTAACTTCTGACTTTGAATAAAGAAATGACAGAGGAATGAAACAAGTGCTTTGTGTCTCTCTTCACTGAGGAAGATACAGAAAGCCTCCCAGAAATACAAGTGAACCAAAGGTCTAGCAAGAATGAGGAAGTGAAAGAAATTAGCATTAGTAAAAAAGTGCTACTGGAGAAATTGTTTGGACTGAACATGCTGAATCACCTGGACTCAACCATCTTGATCCCAAATTGTGAATGTGGTAGCTACAGAAATAATGAATGCATCAGTGATCATCTTCCAAACTTTTGTAGACTCTGGAGTGCTTCCTGCAGACTGGAAGGTAGAAAATGTAACCCCATCATTTAAGAAAGGAGGGAGGGAGAAAATGGGAAATAACAGACCTGGTAGCCTGACATCAGTTGCAGGAAAATGCTGGAATCTATTATGAAAGATATGATAGCTAAATGCTTATAAAATAATGTTAGGATTGGCAGAGTCAAAATAGATGCATAAAAGAGTAAAATTGAATCCTATATCAATCATTGGATGTGGGGACCAAATGTAATAGTTCCAAGTTTGCTAATGATATTATCCACTTCAGTAGGACAAACAGAAAAGCAGAGTATTTCTTAAATGGTTAGAGCTTGGAAACTGGTGATGTCCAAAGAGTGTCCTTTTTCATAAGTCATTGAAAACAAACATGTAGCTGCAGCAAGCAATTAGGTACCCAGTGGTATCTTGCAAGGGGATTTGACTATAGTGGTAATGCTGCAGCCTTGGTGAGGCCACATATAAGTATTGTGTACCATGTTTGTCTTCTTGACAAAGAAAGCCATACTTGACAGACAGGGAGTGCAACAAAGGTTCACCAGACTGATCTCTGTGACGGCAGGATTGTCCTGTGGGGATAGATTGAGGAGACTGGGCCAGTATTCTTTGGAGTCTATAAGAATGAGAGGTGATCTAATTAAGACATAAGACATTCTTACAGGTCTAGGCAGGATGTTTCTACTGATCGGGAGTGGGGAGCTAGGAATTGGAGCACACAGTCTCAGAATATTGGTAGGTCATTTAGCACTGAGATGAGGAGTGATTTCTTCCCTCAGAGTGGTGAATCTTTAGATTTCTGTAGCCCTGTTGAAACTCAGTCATTGAGTATGTTCAAGACAAAGATTGATAGATTTCTAGATATTAAAGAATTTCTAGATAGAAAAGAAACCAGAGAACATGTGGATTATACAGGAATATGGTGTTGAGGTAGATCAACCACAATCTGGAATGGTGGAGAGAGCTTGGAAAGTTGTGTGCTATACATCTGCACTTGTTTCCTATGTTCCTATTACACCATTATATTTATCAGCTGAATCAGTGTTTATACTTTTTGATGGCTTTATTAAACTTAGAAGCTGAAGACTTCAGCACTCTTCCAAAATTCTGCTTTTATTATACTTGTGCAAAGTTATGATGTATGAGTATATACAATGCACCTTTTATCCAAACAATGCTGTAAAAACATTCAGTCAACTGTATTGATGGAATCAGTGCCTACATATTCTGGCAATATGTGCTTGTGATTTTTAAAATCCAAAATTGAATTAAGAAGTTAGAAGGCAAATGGAAGCTAGAGTGCTTGGGAAAATAAATAGTGATATCTTAAAAGTGTCCATGTGACAGAGGAGGAGGCGCTGAACATCTTAAAACACATAAAAGTGAATAAATCCTCGAGACCTGATCAGGTGTACCCTAGAACTTTATGGGAAGTGAGGGAAGTGATTACTGGGCCCCTTGCTGAGATATTTGTATCATTGATATCTATGGGTGAGGTGCCGGAAGACTGGAGGTTGGCTAACGTGATGCCACTACTTAAGAAAGGTGGTAAGGAAAAGTCAGGGAACTATAGACCAGTGAACCTGACATCAGTGGTGGGTAAGTTGTTGGAGGGCATTTTGAGGGACAGGATTTACTTATACTTAGTAAGCCAAGGACTGATTAGGGATAGTCAACATGGCTTTGTGTGTGGGAAATTGTATCTCACTAACTTGATTGAGTTTTTTGAAGAACTGACAAAGAGGATTGATGAAGGCAGAGCAATAGACATTGTCTACATGGACTTCAGTGGGGCATTCAACAAAGTTCCATATGGTAGGTGGGTTAGTAAAGTTAGATCAAATGAATATAGAGAGAACTAGATGTTTGGATACAAAATTGGCCAGAAGGTAGGAGACAGAGCGTAGTAGAGGAGAGATGCTTTTTGGACTGGAAGCCTGTGCCCAGCCGTGTGCCACAGGGATCGGTGCTGGGTTCACTGCTTTTTGTCATCTACTTAATTTGGATATGAATATGGGAGGAATGGTTAATAAGTTTTCAGATGACTCCATAATTGGTGGTATAGTGGACAGCAGAAAAGGTTATACACAAAAGAGAAGTACAACACAGGAACAGGCCCTTCAGCCCTCCAAGCCTGTGCCAATCATCATGCCCTAACTAAACCACAAAAACAAACCCTCTGCCGTTTTTTGGCCCATATCCTTCCATTCCCTCCCTATTTATGTAACCATCTAGATGCCTCTTAAATATTGCCAACGTGCCTGCTCCCACCAACTCTTCTGGCAGTTCCAGACTCCTACCACTCTCTGTGTGAAAAACCTCCCTTGCACATCTGCCTTAAACCTTCCCCTCTCATATTGAACCGGTCCCCCCTTGTAATTGAAACTTAAACCCTGGGAAAAAGCCTCTAACTATCCACCCTATCTGTGCCTCTCAAAATTTTGTAGACCTCTCAGCCGCCATTTTTCCAGTGAAAGCAATCCTAGTCTTTTTAACCTTTTCTCATAGCCAATGCCCTTGAGACCAGGCAACATCCTCGTGAACCCTCTCTGCACCCTTTCCAAAGCTTTCACGCCCGTCTGGTAGTGGGGCGACCAAAACTCAATACTCCACAATACTCCACAATACTCCAAAGGCGGCCAAACAAGGCTTTTATATAGCTGCAACATGGTTTGCCAACACTTGTACTCCATGCCCCGGCAGATGAAGGCAAGCATGCCATATGACTTCTTAATCCCTTTGGCCACCTGTGTTACCACTTTTAGGGAACTGTGGCCCTGCATGCCCAGATACGTCTGTTTGTTAATGTTCCATTTACAGTATAATTAACACCTATATTTGATCCTCCAAAATGCATCACCTCACATTTGTCTGGATTAAACTCCATCTGCCATTTCTGTGCCCAAGTCGCCAATCTATCTATATTCTGTTGCATCCTTTCACAAGCGTCGGCACTATCAGCAACTCCACCAATCTTTGTGTCATCTGCGAACTTACTAATCAGACCACCTACATTTTCCTCCAGATCATTTACTTATACTGCAAACAACAGAGGACCTAAGACTGATCCCTGTGGAACACCACTAGTTACCGGTCTCCATTCTGAAAAACATCCTTCTACCACTACCCCGTGTCTTCTATGACCGAGCCAGTTTTGTATCCATCTAGCCAGCCCACCCCAAATCCCATGTGATTTTGGTTTTTGTACCAATCTTCCATGTGGGACTTTATCAAATGCCTAACTAAAGTCCATATAAACTACATCCACAGCCCTTCCCTCATCAATATCTTTGTCACCCCTTCAAAAAATTCAGTCAGGTTGGTGAGACATGACCTTCCCCATAAAAAACCATGCTGCCTGTCACTAACTAGGCCATTTTCTTCCAAAAGTGCATATATGTTGTCCTTCAGTATCTTCTTCAAGAGCTTCCCCATTACAGACATTAAATTTACTGGTTTATAATTTCCTGGATTATCCCTGCTTCCTTTCTTAAACAAGTGAACAATATTGGCTAATCTGAAGTACTCTGGAACATCGCCTGTTGCCAAGGAGGATGTGAAGATATCTGCTAATGCTGCAGCTATTTCTTCCCTTGCCTCTTGCAGTAACCTGGGATAGATCCCATCTAGCCCTGGGGACTTGTCGACCTTAATGCAATTTGGGATACCCAATTTTGGATTCTTCCTTCACTTTATTGACATTCTCTTGAGTATTCATACACCCATCCCTGACCTCAACATCAGTCATAGTCTTCTCCTCGGTGAATACCGATACAAAATACTCATTGAGGATCTCTCCCACTTCCTGTGACTCCATGCATAAATTCCCTCCTTTGTCCTTGAGTGGGCTTACTCTTTCCCTTGCTATCCTCTTTCTTCTAATATATGCATAAAGAGCCTTGGGATTCTCATTGACCCTGTTTGCTAAAGATATTTCATGATCCGTTTTAGCCTTCCTAATTCTGCGTTTAAGTTCCTTCCTAATTTCTCCATACTCCTCAAGGGCTTTGTCAGTTTGTAGCTGCATAGACCTATTGTATGCTTCCTTTTCCCTTTTCACGAAGTTTACAATTTCCCTTGTCATCCATGGTTCCTGAATCCTGCCATCCTATCCTTTAGTTTTGCAGGGACATGCATGTCCTGCACTCTAATCAATGGTCTTTAAAAGCCTCCCACATGCCAGACATAGATTTGCTCTCAAATAACTGCTCCCAATCCACATCCCCAATTCCTGTCTAATTTGGATGTAATTGGCCCTTGCCCAATTAACCACCCTCACCTGAGGGCAACTTTTGCCCTTGTTACCTCAGAGTACAACGGGATCTTGATCAGATAGGCTGATGGGCTGAGGAATGGCAGATGGAGTTTAACCTCGATAAATGTGAGGTGCTACATCTTGTTAGGGCAAATCAAGGCAGGACTTATACACTTAACATTAAGGCCCTGGGGAGTGTTGCCAATCAAAGGGATCTCGGAGTGCAGATTCATAGTTACTTAAAAGTGGAGTTGCAGGTAAACAGGTTAGTGAAGAAGGCATTTGGTATGCTTGCCTTTGGTCAGTGCATTGAGTATAAGAGTTGGGATGTCATGTTGCAGCTGTGCAGGACGTTGGTTAGGCCACTTTTGGAATACTGCGTTCAGTTCTGGTCTCTTTGCTATAGGAAGGATGTTGTTAAACTTGAAAGGGTTCAGAAAAGATTTTCAAGGATGTTGCTGGGGTTGGAGGGTTTGAGCTATAGGGAGAGACTGATTAGGCTGGGGCTATTTTCTCTGGAGCGCTGTAGGCTGAGGGGTGACCTTAGAGAGATTTATAAAATCATGAGGGGCATGGATAGGGTGAATAGTCAAGGTCTTTTCCCCAGGGTAGGGGAATCCAAGACTACACAGCATAGGTTTAAGGTGAGAGAGGAAAGATTGAAAAGGGACCTAAGGGGCAACATTTTCATTGCAGAGGGTGGTGCATGTCTGGAATGAACTGCCTGAGGAAGTGGCAGAGGTGGTTACAATTACAACATTTAGAAGTCATCTGGAAGGGTACATGAATGCAAAGGGTTTGGAGAGATGTGGGCCAAATGCTGGCAAATGGGACTAGATTAATTTACGTTATCTGGTTGGCATGGATGTGTTGCACACGGGGTCTGTTTCTGTCCTGTACATGTCTATGACTCTATGACACTACTTCTCAAAAATTTGCTCAAGTTAATTGATTGCTTTTTTTTAATCCAGTCTGGGTGGACTTTTGTCGAGATCATTTTCACCCTGATTTTGGGACTATTTTCAGTTCCTAACAATGTTTCATGTCGGAGCATGAAGCCTGTCAGCATTTTGCTGCAGACACCCAAATTGTGGGTTGCTTCATGATATCCATCCATTTACGGATAGCTGACATGATCAGGAGGTGGGAGATTAATGTTGTGAGCCCTTTTTAAAGCCTTCAAGGCCAGCCTGAGAGTGTCAGCCCCAAAGGAACATGGTATCAAATCAATAACCTGGTTGTCTGTCATGGTATGTCCTATAGATGAGCATTGTCTTTAAAGGCAGTGCGTGACAAGGGGATTTTTTTTTCCACTGGAAAGTGGCAGATAAAGGTTAATGATGGAAACGTGACTGGTAGCTGCCAGAGAGGTCAGCAGCTGCATGGGGTTAAATAGGACTTTCTGAGGTGTCTGGCAAAATGAGTAACGTAACAGCAAGCTGTCAGCCATGTGGGTCTTAAAGGGACAACACAGCCCTGAGCATAAGGGCAGTGCAGAGGAATATCTAGGATGTGTGTGCCAAGTACCCATCCTCACCCGTGGAAAGGGAACAAACATGTGGAGGTTTGAGAGGACGATCAAGTGTACCCTTTCCGGTGAAATGTCAGGAGGGAAGCTTTTGATATTGGAAGGGTGCTCGGAGTGAAAGCAGTCTGAAGGTGAGATTTGTGTGTGGCAGAGAGTGGATGAAAATGTGTTAAATGTTCCATTAATGACCCTTGGAGCAGCTCCCTACCTTATGTAACGAGGAGATGCCACTTGCTGTGCTGCTGGAGGTCTGATGAAACAGCCACTGAGCGAAAGGAGGGTGAGTAACTGATACTCTCTCTCATACACAGAACCAATACCGGATGATCGGCAGTGACCAAATGTCGAGATCACAGCTATCTCAGGGAATGATTTGCACTCTGAGGACAACTGTCTCAGAAGTCAAGTGCACCCCTCAACCATTGCACATACATGCTCCTCAATGGTACCTCTCGGAGGCACAATATGCGTAATGCAGTATATGTAGCAGGTGCAGGAGTAGTAGACAGACACTGTCAGTCTCATCAGCAGG
>NC_063333.1:37019972-37055358 GCF_021869965.1 Rhincodon typus | reverse complement strand
TAGAAGGATGGGTTAGTAAATTTGCGGATGACACCAAAGTCGGTGGAGTTGTGGATAGTGCAGAAGGATGTTGTAGGTTACAGAGGGACATAGATAAGCTGCAGAGCTGGGCTGAGAGGTGGCAAATGGAGTTTAATGCGGAAAAGTGTGAGGTGATTCACTTTGGAAGGAGTAACAGGAATACAGAGTACTGGGCTAATGGTAAGATTCTTGGTAGTGTGGATGAGCAGAAAGATCTCGGTGTCCATGTGCATAGATCACTGAAAGTTGCCACCCAGGTTGATAGCGTTGTTAAGAAGGCGTACAGTATGTTAGGTTTTATTGGTAGAGGGATTGAGTTTCGGAGCCATGAGGTCATGTTGCAGCTGTACAAAACTCTGGTGCGGCCGCACTTGGAGTATTGCGTACAGTTCTGGTCACCGCATTATAGGAAGGATGTGGAAGCATTGGAAAGGGTGCAGAGGAGATTTACCAGGATGTTGCCTGGTATGGAGGGAAGGTCTTATGAGGAAAGGCTGAGGGTTTTGAGGCTGTTTTCGTTAGAGAGAAGAAGGTTAAGAGGTGACTTGATAGAGACATACAAGATGATCAGAGGATTAGATAGGGTGGACAGTGGGAGCCTTTTTCCTCGGATGGTGATGGCTAGCACGAGGGGACATAGCTTTAAATTGAGGGGTGATAGATATAGGACAGATGTCAGAGGTAGGTTCTTTACTCAGAGAGTAGTAAGGGCGTGGAATGCCCTGCCTGCAAAAGTAGTAGACTCGCCAACTTTAAGGGCATTTAAATGGTCATTGGATAAACATATGGATGATAATGGAATAGTTTAGGTTAGATGGGCTTCAGATTGGTTTCACAGGTCGGCGCAACATCGAGGGCCGAAGGGCCTGTACTGCGCTGTAATGTTCTATGTTCTATGTTCTATGTTCTACTTCAGTAAAAGTTTTTAAAGATAAGGTAGATTTTTTTTGAACAATAAAGGAATTAAGGGATACAGTGAGAACGCGGGTAAGTGGATCTGAGTCCACGAAAAGATCAGCCATGATCTTATTGAATGGCGGAGCAGGCTCGAAGGGCCGGACGGCCTACTCCTGCTCCTAGTTCTTATGTTCTTATGTTCTTAATGTCTGTCACTTCAGTTAAGAGGCTCCTGCTGTGCTACCACCTCATCTACTTAGACGACTCACTGACACAGTATGGGGTCTGTGTGCCTCTGAGAAAATTGAAATGTTGTCTCAAATTACCTCTCAAGTATCTCCTGCTTCAGCACACTAATTGCTTGCCTGCCACTGGGTAGATGTCCATTCTCAACAAAACGGCTCTGGAAAAATTGTGAGGCGATAACAACACATTAGGTAACCAGCACACTGCTCTGCTGCATTAATGTTGCTGCTTGCCTGCCTTCTATCTGACCTTCATCTCCTTACCAAAATCCAGTCCTCCTTGTTAAGTAAGATTTAGAGGAACGTAATATTGTATTGGTAGCATGCCTGTCCATTAAAGAAAACCTTAATTGTGAGAAAATAAATCTTTGCTTGTTAATGTTAGCTTAACATAAAATGTAAAAATATTAGTTGAATTTTGAGGGTGCTAATTATCTTTTTTTGACAGAAGAGATGTATAAAATTGATTATTTGAAATTGTGGGGCAGAAATTCCAGTTGCTAATAGATGAGACTAATAAAGATGGTATCAGAATGGCAGATCAACAAGTGTCGTTTTCCTCATTCTAATTTGATTTACTTGAAAATAATTTTTTTTACCTGTATTGGTGCTCATTTTCACCCAGATCAAGCAATGACTGAACTGGATAAAAGGCAGGAGCCCTGAATCGATTGCATGTACAACTATGCTAAGATGAAGTCTGACTATACATTCACTGACAGCTTGCAACATCTGGAAGTCAGGACTTTGATTGCAATCTTGCCAAAATTTCTTGATCATATGCATAGTAAATGAGATGATAGCTTTTGGATTAGATATTAAAATGCTTGCCAATTTTGGCACAAGGCTGCTTGATCTGGGTTACTGAATCCATCAGTTTGATTCAGGAGCAAAGGAATATGGAAGAATATGGGGAAAAATGTAACAATGATTTATGAATGACTACAAAGTAAAATGAATACTTTACAATACACTATACTCAGTTTCCAATCATCATAAACTGTGTTAAGCCTTGTATTGCCATATGAAGGTGATTTTAATTAAAATGGAGATAGGTAACTCATTGCTGATTTGCCATTTTATTAATTTTGCTAACTGATCCCTGCCAGTATTGTTTACGGGTAGCAATCAACAACAGTGTGAAGTGTTACCAAAGGGCACAATTAAACCCAGGACAATATTTGAACAGAGAATATAGAAAATCACCCTTATTGAATGAGGAGACAATAGCATGCTGTAAATTTGTGCTACCTTCTCCTGATAGGTTTAATAGATAACATCAGATAACTCAAGATTGTCACATGCAAACAGTTTTCTGCATCACTATCCTGAAAAGAAATTGGTGAGTGTCAGTAAACTAACAAACTCACAATGCAATGATCTTTTAACAAATGGTCTGCAGGAAGCAGTGAGATGCAACGTGACTAGAAAAGCAAAGAACATTAATGCCAATATTTGCACTGAATGGTAGTCTACACACAAAATCCTTAGGTTTCAACATATCTGGAGGAACAGAACAAACAATTAAGCATGACAATTCTGGGAAAAAGAATGTGCTTCAAGTGAATACAGATCATAGTTAGGGCTACAGCACCATAGTAGTAATTCTCTCTCTCTCTCTCTCTCTCCTCCCATTCAGTGAGGCTTGAGCTGAGAGTATGTTCAGTAAATTCACCTCAATATCCTCTGTAAGTTTTAGAAACAGATTTTTCTATATTCCTCTGTGGTTTGAGCTACATAGGTTAATTTCACTCTTGACAATAACCATGAGCTGAAGTATGATAAGAATCAACCGCCCCCCCCCACACTAAATAGGTACAATTATACTCTTGTCTGAATTGAATTAGCAAGGGAAATTGAAAAGCAATGGAGGAGATAGAAACTGAGACTGACCCATATTAGTTGCTTACTGAAAACTGTCCCTTGTGTATTGGTGACAGTAGTGTGATTAATATATTCTAGATGCAAAGGAATGTGATAATATCTTTGAGGCATTTTCAGGAAGATTCACTACAGCACATTGAGGTAGTAACTACTGCAACACGCAAACATTAAACGATTGTACTTAGGTGCTTTTGTTTTGTGGCATCCCTTTGAAATCTGAGAAAATGTGAGCATGAATCTAGATTTTCTTGTACTTGGAATTTGAATTTTATCCTTAGTACTTTTATTTCTATCACATGGCACTGTCTTGATTCCTAGATATAATGGAGCAGCTTCCCTGGTTAAGGAAACAATGCTTGTACCATTAATTGAGAGGGTTGTACTGCTTAAAATGTTACATAAACTTGTTGACTTTATTTTAGCATGCAGCTTTGCCCTCAACTTTACATCAGTAATACTGTCTCAATTCCTACCCTTCTCTCTGGTTCTCAACATCAACTTACTTTGGTTATACTATCATTATAAATTGTATTTCAATAAACTCCCCATTATCTGGAATTCTCAAGCAACCAGCAAAAAATTTCAAAGAAAAATTTCCATTTTTGAAGCTTGTTCAAAAACATACATTTAAATTTGGCATATCAATTTGGATTGTCGACCTCCTTCACTGCCATTATAGTGGCAGCTAGTTGAATTTGTGGCCACACTATATCTGAAATCTCTCACCCATCACTCTGCAACAGCAACTAAGAAGACTTCCACTCAAGGACTAAAGTCAAAATGTATTGTTTTGACTTTGAAACATAATTAAGAAACTATGTGAAAGACTAGAAAAAGATGAAAATTGCAATGCACTTATTCAGGATTCAGTGATTCATCAGTGACCTATGACATTAAAATGCAAAGTAGGAAGTTTAAAGAGTTCTCTGTGAAACCTGAGAGTGATAAAAGCGTGGAATGAGATCATATACTTCATACTTCTAAGTTTGAAGACTGGGATCACGCATTGAATGATTCATTCTTGTTAAAGAAATTGGAAGGTGCATGTATATCTGGACCAATCCTAGTGGAAAAGATGAAGGAATTTTATGAGAAGAAGAATATCATGGAGTTGGATGCCTTTCTCAAGGATGGCTCATTCGCTTTATGATATGGGATCCAAAAGGTTAACGTATCAGATGAAAGGAAATCTACAGATATGAAATAGGCTGCAGATATTTGTGAAATATTTAATAAACTTATGATTGAACATGACCTGACTGCTGAGCCAATCTATAGTACTGTTGAGACAGGATTAATGTGGTGAAGCCTTCCAAGCACAACCTTAGGTGGTGTTGATGAAAAGGTTTTAAGTAAAAGAAAGACCTTATAATGGTGCCTTTGTGTGTGAATGCTGTGAGAATGCATGAAGTGAAATTGACTGTTAATGGAAAATATACAAAACCACAAGATGTTTCAAAAGCATAATTCATCTTGCTGTTGATTACAAAGTCCAAAGTAATACTTGGATGAGCGTAGACTTTTTTTTAATGTCGGTTTCATCATGTTTTTGAGCCTAGTGTGAAGAACATTTGATAAAGAAGGAATGCATGGAAATTGCAAAGTTGTGCTTTTCTTGGATAACTGTCACACTGATCTCCCTGCACAAGAGCCTGTTAATGGTAATACCTTTGTGTGTTTCTCCCTGATAATGTGATAAATTTGATTCGGCCAATGGATCGGGGGTGATCCAAAATTTGAAAATGTTTTACTGCCATGACTTCTTGAGAAAGTTGACAAACTATGAAGGAAATGTATATATGTTATGTGTTTAATTGTCGTGCATTACACTTCCTATTCTTTTGAAATTACTGTTTCTACGGTTTTGGAGTAGATCTGTAGCTCGGGTTGTGGGTGTTGAGGTTGGTTGGCTCGCCAATCTGGTTTGTTGTTTTGCAGACGTTTCATTACCATGCTTGGTAATATCCTCAGTGCTGCCTCCGATGAAGCGTCAGTGTGTTTTCCCGCCTGGTTTTTAAACTCTGGAGTCCATTGAGATGGATTGCCTCACTTCTGGTTTTCTGGGACAACACCAAGATCCTGGGACAGGCTCGGCAGAGACAAGCACGAGAATCCCTGGAAGCATGGCACTCCACGAAGCATGCTATTAATAAACACGTTGAACTCGACCCCATATACATTCCACTACGGCGGAAAATCGGAAGTGAGGCAATCCATCTCAACGGACCCCAGAGTTTAAAAACCAGGCGGGAAAACACACCGACGCTTCATCAGAGGCTGCACTGAGGATGTTACCAAACATGGTAATGAAACATCTGCGAAACAACAAACCAGCACGGCGAGCCAACCAACCTCAACAAATTACTGTTTCTTCAGATCTTACAAAAGTGTAGTTAACCAAATTTGTAGTGTTGTGAACAGTTCTAAATGGTTATACTAATTTATACAAATTTGAAAATACTTATATCTGAAAATTATATAGGATTAAATTCATTCCTCTCCTTAAAATTGTTTTTTTTTCACATTGTGAATGGTGAGTGTGATAAGCATTGACTGAAAATTCAAGGCATGCTGAAGTGGAAGTTTTTCTTTTAGTGAAAATGCCAGATTAATTTCTCTACTCAGTTTCCAGCAATTGAGAAATGATCTGGTAATTGTTTGATTTTGCAAATCCATTTGTCTGCTAGATGATCTAGGTCCTGGTCATAAATAATTTTGATATGTTCTTTTGAACAACAAATTTCAGATCCATAACTCAAATATATTACATGCCTTAGGAAGCATTCATTTGCCATTTTACAGATTGCTTGTATGGATGTCTGAACTTTCAACATTTGGACCAATACTTCTTTTGAAACAAAATCAGATTAAACCTATTCTCAACATTTTTCATAATCTACTGGTTCTCAGCAGCTCACAGTCTGGTCCTTTTGATCATTCCAGAAAGCTGCACTTCTACTTTGTCTGCTGTGTTTACATATGTAGAAATATATTAGCACACGACTAATTGTTCCCCACAGTATCTTTCAGGAATGTTATCATCTCGAACTTTGTAGTGATGAAAGGATAAATTATGTTGCGATATGAGCAGCTGAACACCTGATATGTATCCTGTAAGGGTGTTCTTGTTATAATTCCCAGCTGTCACATGCAGTGATAACGTGGTTTCCATTATCTAGCCTGAATGCTCCATTTATTTATCAGTCTGTGACTAATTGGATGTCATGATTTGCCAAGATATGCACAAATTTCCTGGAACATATGGAATCTCAACTTTGCTGCCTGTTCAGAATGTGATACCCCGGGGATTGTATGATAATAAATACATTCCGTATTTGTAACTTCACTGCAGTCCTACCTTTGTATGTTTACTTAGCATCAAGGTGTATCTGTTGCAACATTAGACCATAAGACACAGGACCAGAATTACACCATTCGGACCATCAAGTCCATTCTGCAATTTGATCATGACTGATATGTTTCTCAACCCCATTCTCCTGCCTTCTCCCTGTAAACCTTGATACTAATCAAGAACTTAGTTATCTCTGTCTTAAATATACTCAATGACTTGGCCCCAACAGCCCTTGTGGCAATGAGTTTCACAGATTCACTACTCTCTGGCTGAAGAAATTCCTCCTCATCTCAATTCTAAAGACTCATCCCTCCAGTCTGAGGCTGTGCCCTCAGGTCCTAGTCTCTCCAACTAGTGGAAACATCTTCTCCACATTCACTCTATCTGGGCTTCTCAGTATTCTGTAAGTTTCAATCAGATCCCCATCATTCTTCTAAACTCCATCAAGTACAGATGCAGAGTCCACAACCACTCCTCATATGACAAGCCCTGCATCCCCGCAATCATTCTTGTGAACCTCCTCTGGACCCCCTCCAATGCCAGCACATCCTTCCTTCAATAATGGACCCAAATTGCTCATCATATTCGAAATACGGTCTGACCAGAGCCTTATACAGCCTCAGCAGTACATTTCGTTTCTTGTATTTTAGCCCTATTGAAATGAATGCCAACATTGCTTTTGTCTTTGTAACCGTCAACTGAACCTGTATATTTACCTTAAGAGAATCCCAAACTTGCACTCCTAAGTCCCTTTGCGCTTCAGATTTCTGAAGCCTTTCCCCATTTAGAAAATAGTTTATGCCTCCATTCTCCCGACCAAAGTGCATAACCTCATACTTTCCTTTTTGTATTCCATCTGCCACTTCTTTGAACACTCTCCTATACTGTCCAAGTCCTTCTGCACCTCGCCACTTCCTCGACATTACCTGCCCACCACCTATCCTTGTGTCATCTGAAACATAGCAACAATGCCCTCAATTCCTTCATCCAGATTGTTAATGTATAATGTGAATATTTGTTGTCCCAATGCAGCCCCCTGTGGAATTTCACTATCACTTGCTGTTATTCTGAAAAAGACTCCTTTGTCCATAGTCTCTGCCTTTTGCCAGTCAGCCAATCCTCTATTTGTGCTAGTACCATGCCCCTAATACCACGGGCTATTATCTAATTTAGCAGTCTCCTGTATGGCCTCTTGTTGAAGGCCTTCTGGAAATCAGATAGATACAGTTTTAAGTGGAAGACACCACCAGGGTTTCAGAAGTGCCTATTTGGTTCCTCTATGATTTCTTTGTTCCTCATTACTACATCTCAGCCTCAATTTCCAGTGCTCCAATGTTCACTCTTGTGTCTCTCTTAGCTTTTAGATATCAAAAAGTCTCTTACAGTCTTCTTTTATATTATTAGTTATACTACTCTCATTTTTAATCTTCAAACCCTCATTGTTTTTTTATTTATCCTCTGCTGGTTCTTAAAGGCTTCCAAATTCTCGAGCGTCCCACTAACCTTCACCACATTGTATATTTTTATTTTGCTTTTATGTTGTACCTGACTTTCCTTGTCAGCCATGGCTGCCTTATCCTCCCGTGAGTGATGAATTCTTCCTTGTGATGAATTACTGCTGTGCCTTCTGAATTACCTCCAGAAACTCCTGCCATTGCTGTTTTACTGTCTTCCCTTCCAATCAACTCAGGTCAGCTCCTCCCTCATGTCTTTGTAGTTACCTTCACTCAATTGTAATATGTTACATCTGATTCCACCTTCTTCTCTCAAACTACAGGATGAATTCTATCATATTATGGTCACTGTCCCCTCGAGGTTCCTTCACCTTAAGCTCCCTCATCAAGTCTGCCTCATTACACATCATTAAATCCAGAATTGCCTGTTCTCTCGTGATCTCTCCCACAAGCTGCTCCAAAAAACATCTCCTAGACTTTCAGGAATTCCTTTTCTAGAGATCTATTACTAGTCCACCTGCATATTGAAAACTCCCCTGATTCCTGTAATAGCGCCTTTCTTACATACTTTTCCATCTCCTGATTTATTTTCTTCCCCACACCTTGATTACTGCTAGGAGGCCTGTACCCAACTCCCATCAGGATCTTTTCTCCTTTGCAGTTCCTCAACTCTCCCCACACAGAGTCTATGTCCTCTGACTCTATATCATTTCTTTCTGTTGATTTAATTTCATTTCTTACAAACAAGGCAACCCTGTCCCTTCTACCCATCTGCCTGTCCTTTTGATAGGACATATATCCTTAGCTATTTAGTTCTCAGCCCTGATACCCTTGCAACCATGTCTATGTGATACCCACAACATCGTATCTGCCAATTTCAACCTGCTGAACAAGCTCATTTACCTTGTTTCTTATGCAGCATGCATTTAAGTACAACACCCTTAGTCCTGCATTGACTGTCCCCTTCTTATAGTTATCCCCTTATCTGCTGTGTCTGAAGTTAGAGTTCTGACCCTTCCCATACTTTCTATCCTATTACTTGTTCTGGTAACTTTAATAACTCTGCTGAGCGTCACACCCCCTAACTTCTTTTATTATTTTCCATGAAGCTGAACCCTATTTAAAGTCCAATCCATAGCCCTGGTCGTGCAATTCTCCAGGACTCTGGCCCCAACATGATTCAGGTGCAGCCCATTCCATCAGAACAGCTCCTTCCTTCCCCAGTAATGCTGCTGATTTCCTATGAACCTGAATCTGTTTCTCCCAGAATAATCTTTGAGTCATGCATTTACATCTTTAATCTTGTTGACCTATGCCAATTTCTCATGGTTCCAGACATAATTACTGTTTTGGGCTTGCTTTTTAATTTAGCTCCTAGTTGCCCACATTCCCTCAGCAGAAGCTTTTTCTATCCATATCCTACATGAGGTACATGATCTTTCCCCTCTCACTCCCAGTTCCTCTGAAGCCCAGATGATAGATCCTGAACCGGGCACCAGCAGACAACACAACCTTCTGGACTCTCGATCCTGGCCAAAGAGAACAGTGTTTATTCCCCTGCCTGTACTACCCCCAATTAAAACTACATTTCTCTTTTCTCCCCCCTCTTGAATGGCTCCCTGTAGCACAGCGCTGTGGTCAGTTTTCTTATCCTTCCTACAGCCCTCCACTCTCATCCACACAGGGAGTAAAAATCTCAAACCTGTTAGACAAACTCAAGGGCTGAGTATCCTTCAGCATTACCTGTTGGATCCCTCTACCTGCCTCACTCATAGTCACACCCTCCTGTCCCTGACCACTGGCTGAACTTGAGATTATTAATCTAAACAGTGTAACTTCCTCCTAAAACACAGTGTCTAGTTAATTCTCCCCCTTCCTGATGTGTTACAGTGTTTGAAATTCAGACTCCAGTTTATGAACTCTGACCTGGGGTTCCTCAAGCAACCAACACTTGCCACAGATTTGGTCCCTATGAACCACGACAGGGTCCACCATCTCCCAAGTCATACAGTTATAACACATCACCTGGCCCTTCATCTTTATTTTATTTACTTAGTTCTTAGTTTGATTTTAATAAATGTCATACTGTCTTTTAAATTTGTAGCCTGTAAATATTTCTTCTACTTACCTTCAATCTAAAAGTAACCTGTAATAGATCGCTGCTAATTTGACTATCACCAACCAATGAACTTATGGTTTACCTGTGATGTCACTCTTTTTTTGCTGGACCCCAATCCTAGACTTCAATTTATCCTGTTAAAAAAAACTTACAAATTATGACCCAAAAAAACCAAGCAAAAAGCATGTCTTCCCCTCTGCACCGAATTCTGTCACTGCCCCTGAAGTGCCCGACCTGTATACTCACTTTGGCTGTGCTTCATTCCAGATGTGGTCTCTCCTTCCTGACCATGTGAAGTTTACTGATGTACATATACTCAGGGGAACAAAACTAGCTGCAACAACTTGGCATAGATACATGGGCTGCATGCATGGCCTTCTTTTGTTCTGGAATGACTGTTCTGGTCACCACACTACCAGAAGGATGTGGATGCTTTGGAGAGGCTGCAGAAAAGGTTTACCAGGATGTTACCTGATATGGGGGATTTTAGCTATGAAGTAAGGTTGGACAGTCAGGGTTTGTTTTCATTGGAACACAGGACGTTGCGGGATGACCCGATAGAAGTTTATAAGACTGTGAATGGCATGGATAGAGTGGAAAGTATGAGTTTTCTTTTCCCAAGGTGGAGGGGTCATTTACTAGGGGGCACATGTTCAAGGTGCAAGGGGGGATGTTTAAAAGAAATGTGCATGGCATGTTTTTCACACAACGGGTGGTGAGTGCCTGGAATCCGGGGCTAGAGGAGGTGGTGGAGCAGACACCGTTCAAGGAGCATCTGGATGAATACATGAGTAGGAAGGGTATAGAGGGATATGGATCCTTTAAGTGAAGGCAGTTTTAATGTGGAAGGCAAAATGTGTCGGCACAGGTTTGGAGGGCCCAAGGGCCGGTGCCTGTGCTGTATTGTTATTTGTGTTTTGTTCTTGTTCTTTGACTCTGTAGCCTGAATTTTACTCAGATTTTGGAAATAGGCTGGGAGGTGGAAGACCTCGTATAATGAATGTAAAAATGTCAAGAAGGAAACCCAATGTATTTTTGATACCACAAAATATTCCAAGAATTGGGAATGGCAATGGTGGAGCCCCTCACAAACCAGAGATGGACAGCCAATTAATTTAATTATCAGGCGAGTTCATGGCCACTTTCCTTCTTTGCTGGCATTTTACTGCTGTCTGGACAGGCCTTGGCAGTATAGGGACACTTTTAGGCACTTTGAGGTGGTTTTGTGTGGGAGGCATTCCTTCCTGGGCACTCCATAGTCTATGGAGAGTGGTCTTCCCTTCCAGTAGCAATGACCAAGGCCATAGTTCTACAACACTCCTGAAGGTTTCACTCCTCCGATTGTCAGAGCCTGTCTCTTTGTCCCCTGACAATTGAAAGAAATTGTTAAATTGCTTTTGAGGGTTCCTCAATATTAGGATATTTGCTTTTTCTGTCTGAAGCCTCAGCATTGGCCACAGCTGTTGGTGGCACTGCTGTGCTGCTGCCTGTATGATTTTACTAGCAGCTCTGATATTCAAGCCACTAACCGTAATTGGATGACAGTCCTAATAGCAGTCTTTTAGTTGACCGTCAACATAAAATCACTCCTGGGGTCGTGTCATCTGCACATGTGAGTTTGTGATCTACTTCTATTCTCAATGGTGGGATCACCCTCTTTTCTGTAACATTCTGGCCAACAAATCTCTGACTGTATGGTCTGAATGCCTGATGTGCACATCCTTTTAGAAAGTAAGAACAGGAGGATGTCATTCAGACCGTCACACCTGCCCCACCATTCAATATACTCATGGCTGATTGAATTCTTCAATGCCTTTTACCCACCCTGCCCCCATCAGCCTGTACATCACTGGTATTAGAAACCTACTTAGTCTCTCTTAAACATACTCGAAGACTGAGCTTCCATGGCTCTCTGTCGTCGATAATTCCTGTTGACCACAACCTTCTGAGTAAAAAGCTTTCTCCTAATATCTGACCTAAGTGGCATCACCTTAATTTTAAATGGTGCCCTCTGTTTCCAGATTCTCCAACCAGGGAAACCATCTTAACTGTATCTACCCTGCCTACCCCTTTAAGCATTTTGTAAATTTCAATGACCTCTCATTATAGGACATACACATCTAATTCTGACAACAGTACATCCTGTCAATCAATAAAGCAATATACTGACTCTTCAGTTTCCAAGGTTTCTTTCCTGTCAAATAACACTTTGACTTTTCATTATGTAGGATAAGGAATAGCTTTGAAGTTGATGAAGCTTGGACGACTAAGTGGTTATTGTCTATTGTATCACTTTATTTACTCCATTGTAACTCAATACTCAATTTCAGACCTCCAACATGAGAATTAGATAAAATCTTTGCTGATTTGGACACACAGGTTTGACTTAGTAGGAGATAAGTCTGCTGTACGGTCTCTTCTGTTTTAACAAGGATATGTTGTGGTTTAAGTTTTTATCAGCATCATTCTCTGAAGGTAGTTAGTGGGGCAGATATGATAATATTATACTTGGTTCCTGCCATTGTTTCAAGTGATCAGAGCTGTTGAAACCATTGAATTTTCTCATTTCTTCTAATATATTTAAATAGAACAGATGTCAAGGAAACAGTAAGAACTATGAAGGATCCTGAGGTGAATTGTAAATTCATCAAGTGCTCAAGACATTTTAAGTGACAGTTTTGTGCCGTAATTAATTGGTAACTTATGTGCAAACATGTATGGCTTGTACTTCCCCTCACAAACCAGTAGTGTAGAACAAATTAATCTCTAGTAAAGGATAACTTTACGCTGCAACCACATCTCCATGACAACTGTCAAGGAATATTCATTTATTTCTATTTGTTCCAGCAACTCATCTATCTTATTACAAATGCTTCATGTGTTCAGAAAAAGACCTGTGAACTTAGACTTTTTACCATTGGTAATCACTCTACTCACTCAAGTTCTAATTTGTACTGCACTCTGTGTGTATATTTGCTACTATTCTTGTTACAGGAATTGCTGATTATCATTTACCTCTTTATGACCCTGCACTTCTTATTTCTTGTTGATTTTTCTCTTCAACTGATACCATCACTAATTCACTTAAAGCCCTATCAATAATCCTAGTTCGATAATCTACTGGTCCCAGCATGGGCACTGGTCCCTGCATATTTCAAATGAAGCTCATCCTAATGGAACAACTTTCTTTTTTGTCTAGTATTGTTGCCAGTGTCACATGAATTGAACCCATTTTTCCCCGTTAATTTTTGAACCATGTGTTTACTTCTCTCATCTTATTCACCCAATGCCAATCTGCATGTGGCTCAGGTAGTAATCAGGTAAAAAATACAAGTGACAATAAATTACTATTCTATCCTAATCTGGAGATTTTTACTTTTGTGGTTCTACTTTTTAATTGATCCCTGAGCAGCTCATAATCTCTCAGCAGAAGCTGTTTCATAGTCCTACCTAAGTCATTGGTCCCATGTGTGTCACAATAACTGAGTCCTTCTCCTCCAAGTTCTTCTGCAATCATGTCCAGAAGAGATGTCCTGAAATCCTGTGCCAGGTAGGCAACACAGCCTATGGAATTCTCTGCCTTTGCTGCAGAGAACAGTATCTATTCCTCAAATTATGCCATCCCCTCTTCTTTATTATTCGTTCAGGGGATGTTAGCCCATCCCTTATTGCCCAGAGGCAGGTAAAAGTCAACCACACTGCTGTGGGTCTGGAGTCACATGTAGGCCAGACCAGGTAAAGATGACAGTTTCCTTCCCTAAAGGACATTATTGAACCAGATGGATTTTTCCACCAACAATTGACAATTTTAAATTCACATTTTTGTTGAATTCAGATTCCACCATCTACCATGGCAGTATTTGAACCCAGGCTCTTAGAACATTACTTGGGTCTCTAGATTGACACGCCAGTGATTATACCACTAGGCCATTTTTCTTTTGCTCCCTACTTGAATGAGGAAGACGATGAAATGCTTTGTTGACAGGTTAAGTTGTTATATAACTCATATCCTCTGCAAATTTAGTTAATCTGGAACTCTATTGCTTTTATTCTAACATGTATCAAATTTGTTTATATATCAGCCCTCTGTTTGCTGACCTACATTGCCTCCCAGTCTGGCAATATCTTGATTTTTTAAGCTGTTATGCTTTTTTTGGAAAACAGAACTTTGCCTGATGGCTGTAGCCTCCTCTAATTCCAGAACCCTCTTGATTTCTGCAACTCTCTAATTCAGGTCTCTGTGTTATATCATCAGGTGCCTGGACCCTTTCTGGAATTCCTTTCTAAATCTCTCCACGTTTATCTTTTAAGACACTCATTAACATTATTCCGCTGGCCAAGGTTTTGCTCACCTGACATGAAACTGCTTTATGTGGCTTGGTATCAGATTGTATTTGATGATGCTTTAATAAAGCACTTTGGACGTTTATTATATTAGGTATGTTGTGTACATGCAGGTTCTTTTTGTTGTTGTTATTGTTACTGTATAAAATAAGGGCTGAGATAACTGGAGGAGAACAAATTGTTCATCCCAGATAGACTGTCCTCAAGGAAGTTGTGAATGAAATCTGCCATCTCCCCTAGGACAACCTAGAGCTTAAAGTGTGTCTGGAATTGGTGGCATTTCTTATGTTTAATTTTTAAACTGCTATTCAATTATATTATCCTGTTTTAACAAGTTCTTCAAAGGCTGGAACAACTGATGCACAGTTGTGGTAGAAATTAATTGTACTAAAGTAGAAGTGGTTTATGCTCTTGGAATTCACCTGTCAGTCAGTGCTGATGTAACACACAGCAGAAAACAAATTAATGTGTGCCTCTAAATTAGGAACAAGATTTGGAGCAAGATTTAGCTCTTTCTATATAGCACATTGAACTACTAACATGCACAAAACAATTCCTGCTATTTTCCCATTAACAAAAAGTAAATTACTGCAGGTGCTGGAAACGTGAAAACAAAATGCAAAAGAAAATACAGAAATACCAAGTTTGAGGAGGGATCATAGAACTGAACTGTTGACTATCACACTTTTGCACAGACGCTGCCTTCCCATTATTCCCATTTTACTACTGGAGCTGTTGGGAAAGTATCTGACCATGTGTCATTTATCAGTTTCAGAATCGCCGTATAACATTAAAATGGCATTCTTCATGGCTACGTTCTTGCCTTCTGAAAATGATGTTGTATCCATCTGTAAGGTGAAAAATAAATCCACTATATGCAAAGCAACAAAATCTGATTGGAAAATAACCATTTTATGACTTTATTGAGTCAAAAGATATGTCCAGAAACAGCTTTTTCGTCTCAAAACTATCTTTAGAATTCTCCCTTGATATTGTGGTTTGGAATTCTAAGCTTCTACGTACAAATTTGATTGCAATATTAACCATCAGTTGCTGAATCAGAGTTGCTTTGACATCAATTAGACTGAGATATTCATGACTTGCTTCTTGATATCGCAGCCTAATTTTTTCAGTGATTTTGTTCTGGTTACAATTGTCTTCAACTGCACTTCGCTTTGTCACTGGAGACACACACAAAAAAAAGCAGATGTCATTGAGGACAGCCCTTTCATGTTTTCTATTAGAAGTAAAGTTGCGGGCAATAGGTTAATTTGCTAATCTGTCTGTAGGCCAGACCTGTCTTACCCAATTATCATGGTGAAGTTGAATTTCTTCAGAAGATAGTCAAGCAATCAACCCTTTGCAGTTTTTAAATTCCCCAACACATCGTGTTGATCTGTAGACTTTTAGGCTGTTCAATCAGTCTACTGCAGCAATCGGAATGGTGCAAATTTGTTTTTTCTCATGAGTTTGTTCACGTCATGTGGAATCTTCAGACATTCCTCATGAATAGGAGTAGTTAAACCATTTTACTTTATTGTTATTTCATCTCCTTGATAGTCTTTCACAAACTCAATGCATTAAACATGTCAACTTATCCATCTAACAGAATATACTGAATGACTACTTATCCATTTCAGCTGCCATGTAGTTATATTTCATTTTTATTGTTCTGCCTTTTATCATTACATTTCTTTAAACTAAAAATAATAATTCTGCACTGATCTGTGGGGCCAAGCTTTGTTACCATTTCTCTGCACTATTGGGTCACTTTAATCTGATTTTTATATATTTAATCTAATTTTACACACCTTATATTTTTAATAATGACACAAGAAGTGTCAGAGCCTCCATAATTTACTTTTAGTAGTTTAAATGATGGCTTTAATTCAGATCTGTCATACCAGTAACAGAAAATATCAAATAATCTGACTTGTCAACATTTTAATTAGACATTTCTTCCTTCCTGTCTCCCAGGCAATTTAACATCAGACTTCATTCCAACAGTTTCTCTACACTAATCGGTCAATAACAGATTCACCCACTTCATGAGTGGCTGCTTTATCATCAAGACATTTTACCTCATTGGCCAAAGCTCTAGATTTTTTCTGGAGCTATATTAATTTCCTTAACAGCAACCAGTTCTCAGGCTGTCCTTATCCATTGCACTTTTTACAAATCTTGTGTAACAACTTAATCGCGCCTATCTCTAATTCGCACTGGATCATCTATATAGACTAGATGGTGCAAGGATTTACAAATTTCATTGGCGGTCCCGCCTTGCATTAAAACTCAATTTTTGTTGCCAGTTACATTTCTTAAATGGATCAGGGTTGCCTTCCAAGAATGTATTAAGCTTGCAACATCAGATGTTAAGCTTTTTCTAGTATTTGACATACTAAGTTGTATTGCCAATTTGATAGCCAAATTCAAAGACAGGCACATTTTCAACTGTTATTTAGAATGGTGGGTGGACCAGGCTTTAATTTCAGGCCCAGTAAGAATGATCATCCATTATTTCTTGCCAGCAATGTAAGGAATTGACTTTAGGAAGCTACTAACAACACTATAGGAATACTGTCAAGTTAGGTAGATTGCTTCCTCGCATTAGTTCTTTAATCACCTACTGTACATCTAGAGTGGTGGTTAAGATCTTTCAGATTTGGCTGTTCAATCAGTAGTGGGGCTATCAAACCAATTTTGATGGTGAACATTGAAGTTGTCCCTCCCACCTCCAAGTGTATTTTGGACTATTGTTTGCCTTAATGCTTCTTTCAAGCATATTCACAATGGAGAATCACTGTCTCATCATCTGAGGGAGGATGGTAGTTGGGAGTCAGCAGGAGATTTTCTTTTGTTCATATTGATCTGAAACCAAGGAATTTCATGGAGTCTGGAATCAATGCTACGTGATTCTCGTTCTGACTATGCAATTATTTTGAGAATATCTTGTCAATAGGACACGTCATCACCAGCGATGGTGGCGAAAGAATCTCGGACAGTGTTTGGAAAGTGTGGTGCAGTGATTTTGATTATGTCAGGCTGTTACTTTAATAAACTGTCAGACAACTCTTCCAGTTTTTATCCAAGTTAATGCGGAGGATTTTATAGGGTCAACTGGATTGCATTTGCGTGCTTAGATTGTTGCCAGATGATCCATCCAATTTTATTCATATTTAACTAGTTCATAGTTGTGGGCATCATTAAAGACTTGGACATTTGGTAGTAATAGACGGAATGTTTCCAAAGACCACCAACAATCTGTTCTGTCCATCCACGTTGACACTACACTCAAGAAAGCACAGCAATGCCTCTACTTCCTCAGGAGGCTAAGGAAATTTGGCATGTCCATAAAGACTCTTACAATTTTTTATAGATGTACCACAGAAAGCATCCTATCTGAATACATCACAGTGTGGTATGGCAACTGCACTTCCTAAGACCAAAAGAACCTACAGAGAGTTGTGAACAAAGCCCAGTCTATCATGCAAACCAGCCTCCAATCTATTGACTTCATCTATACTTCTTGCTACATTGAGAAAGCAACCAACATAATCAAAGACCCCTCCCACCCAGTTCTATTCTCGTTCACTATCTTTCATCAGGCATAAGATGTAAAAGTTTGTATACATATAGGTACAGATTCAAGAACAACTTCTTCCCCATTGTTATCAGACTTTTGAATGGACCTCTTTAATGTTAATGTTGACCTCTCTTTGCACCTTCCCAGCAGCTGTAACATTGTATCCTGCACTCTGTTCTGTTACCCTGATGCACCTGTATAGTATGATCTGCCTATAAAGCACATAAGACAACACTTTTCACTATACCTCTGTATGCGTGACAGTAATAAATCAGATCATATCAAAGCATATCTAAGTGTGGAGGAACTGGCTAACAACCATTCCAGAATTCATCTCAATCAGGCATTTAAGGTACAACAGTTATGCATTATCTGAATGTGGATTGCTTTGATGCTTAGATGCTTCTTCATTATTTTTCTCACATGATAGCCTTGAGGGATGTTTCATTTGAAGTCACAGGAGAGAAGACAAAACACTTTACAGATGACAGATTTGATGATATTTATGATGAAGCCCTTAAAGTCAAATTGCTGACTAACTTTGAGTGACTGGTAGAAACTTGGATTGAGATACACCTCATTGAAACACATGGAGGTGAAGATATAATTGTCTGGCTATTCCAATGGTTACAGAATCATAGAACTGTGCAGTTACATATCTGGAATCCCAGATGCAGCAGACTCTGTGGGAGTTGCCCCCAGGAAAGTGAAGATTCCAGTGGGAAAGTCCTGTGTCTGCAACCATCTAAGAAAACCCTTAATGGAGATTGGATGGTTCTGCTTCTGTTAACTATTATCCAAGAAAAGTCAGTTGATTAAAAATCTAATCTAACTTCTTTGTGAACATTAATCTGACCCTCCTACCCCCTGGCTTGTCACACACACTGCCAAGTAGCTCCATCACTGAAGTAGATACCCAAACAAGCACAAATATCCTCTCTGACACCATCCCACATTCTATCTGACTCCAATGCCTGCCAACCATGACACCACAACTCCCTTATCCTCCTGCCACTGATCTCGAAATCCCTCATCTGCCCTGACAATAGACGCCCCCTCTCTTCACCCAGCTGCCTTCATACCTCCTCTAGGTGGCACTGACATTCCCCTCCCCCACAGCTCTCTTGCCTGCTGGTGCTGACATACCAAACCTCCCTGCAACCTCTTCCAGCAGCAGCTGACCCCAGCACACCCAACCACCTGAACCTACCCCAGCACTGCATCATTCACTTAGCACTTTGGCACCCTATCTACTTGTCACTCTACCCACCTGGTGCCCTATCCATTTGGAACCTTACTTACCTGGCAGTCTGCTCATCCAGCAATCTACCTACCTGACACCATGGTATACTACCCACCTGGTACCCTAATTTCTTAGCCAACAGCCACCTTACACGATACTTCTTTTAAATATTTACCCTTTCACAGCAGCTGTCTGTGTGTCTGGCTGCGCTGCTGGACTTTTAAATTTCATTACAGGGCCAAATGCCTGCTACAATAGATGGCATGATTTCACTTCCCTGACTGTTCTGTACTATGGAGGAGCTGTGTTGATGATTTCAAGCTATGGTCTACATTTCTGAAGCAGCTAAGATTGGAATTCCTGCCAAGAAGCATGGAGCAGAATACTAACATAAAAAACATGACCCAAGTGGCAGTCTGACTGTGATGGCCAGCGTTTTGGACATTAAGCTGTAAAAGCATTAGAGGACTGTGTGTGGACTGAAGGAAACTGATGAATATCATGCAGAATTATTTCCAAAAGCATAATTAGGATTGGATAAGCAATGTTTGAATTCACAGGGTCATTCATATAAAAAAGCACCAGTATGGATAAGACAACAAAGCTCCGTAGCTGCCTTAAGTTAATTGAAAATGAGTCAGAAATTGAGTCATCCATTTTCAAAATACAAGAGTAGTTTGAGGGACAATTAGATAGCAATGAATATAACTTCACTGAAAGACCATATGACAATAATCTGTTTAAAATTGCATGTTGTAAGGAGTAGTCACATGCAATGGAAGACATCAAGACAATGAATATGCAAAATTACCAGATGATTGGAGGGTGGTACGAGATGATTGGAGGGTGGTAAATGTCATTTCCTTGTTCAAGAAAGGGAATAGGGATAATCCTGGGAATTACAGACTGGTCAGTCTTACTTCTGTGGTGGGCAAATTATTGGAGAGGATTCTGAGATATAGTATTTATGATTATTTGGAAAAGCACAGTTTGATTAGAAATAGTCAGCATGGCTTTGTGAGGGGCAGGTCATGCCTCACAAGCCTTATTGAATTCTTTGAGGATGTGACAAAACACATTGGTGAAGGCAGAGCTGTGGATGTGGTGTATATGAATTTTAGCAAGGCATTTGATAAGATTCCCCATGGTAGGCTCATTCAGAAAGTAAGGAGGCATGGGATTCAGGGAAATTTGGCTGTCTGGATACAAAACTGGCTGCCCAATAGAAGACAGAGGGTGGTAGTAGATGGAAAGTATTCAGCCTGGAGCTCGGTGACCAGTGGTGTTCCGCAGGGATCTGTTCTGGAACCTCTGCTCTTTGTGATCTTTATAAATGACTTGGATGAGGAAGTGGAAGGGTGGGTTAGTAAGTTTGCCGATGACACAAAGGTTGGTGGAGTTGTGGACAGCATGGAGGGCTGTTGTAGGTTGCAACAGGACATTGACAGGATGAAGAGTTGGGCAAAGAAGTGGCAGATGGAATTCAACCTGGAAAAGTGTGAAGTGATTCATTTTGGAAAGTTGAATTTGAATGCAGAATACAGGGTTAATGGCAGGATTCTTGGCAGTGTGGAGGAACAGAGGGATCTTGGGGTCCACGTCCATAGATTCCTCAAAGTTGCCACGCAAGTTGATAGGGTTGTAAAGAAGGTGTATGGTGTGTTGGCTTTCATTGGCAGGGGAATTGAGTTTAAGAGCCGCGAGGTTATACTGCAGCTCTATAAAACTCTGGTTAGACCACACTTGGAATATTGTGTTCATTTCTGGTCACCTCATTATAGGAAAGATGTGGAAGCTTTAGAGAGGGTGCAGAGGAGATTTACCAGGATGCTGCCTGGACTGGACGGCAGGTCTTATGAGAAAAGGGTGAGGGAGCTAGGGCTTTTTTCATTGAAGCGAAGAAGGATGAGAGGTGACTTGATAGAGGTTTACAAGATGATAAGAGGCATAGATGGAGTGGATAGCCAGAGACTTTTTCCCAGGGCGCAAATGGCTATTATGAGGGGGCAGAATTTTAAGTTGATTGGAGGAAGGTATAGGGAAGATGTCAGAGGTAGGTTCTTTACACAGAGAGTGATGGGCGTGTGGAATGCGCTGCTGGCGGTGGTAGTGGAGTCAGATACTTTAGAGACTTTTAAGCAATTCTTGACTAAGCACATGCCCGATAGTAAAATGTAGGGAATGCAGGATAGTTTGATCTTAGTAGGATAATAGTTTGGCACAACATCATGGGCCGAAGGGCCTGTACTGTGTTGTACTGTTCTATGTTCTATGTTAAAATATTCAGGAGCCAAGAAAAACATCAACATGAATATCAATGGAATGAGCATGCTGAAAACTTTGAAGCTGATGAGAATGAAGCAAATCGTAACAAGATTAGGCACCTGAAGCCTTCTGTGCTATTTAACAAGACCAACTCAGTTTTCCTGTTGCAGTCTCAAATCCTTTGGTTCCTTAGGCATTCAAAAATCTATTTATCTCGGCTTTGAATATACCAAGCAATTGAGTATTCACAGCAGTTCAAAATGGTGATCCTCTTTTCCTGGGACTCTGCCTCCTTGTTTTAGACTCCCCAGCTGGAAGAAACAAAGTGTCGTATTCTACCCTGTCAAGCCCTTTCAGATGTGGAGGTGCTGGTGTTGGACTGGTTTAGGGTGCCAAAACGTCCATTGGGGTGAGGAATGTTCTTGGTTTGACTGCTCCATGGGTGCTGAGTTTCTCTAAGAAATCTGTAGTGTCGCAACATTCCTTGTGCAATGGGTTTCAAGATGCCCTTGACATAGCCAGAGAGATTCTTACACAGGGTCCCATTGCCTGATATGATGGGACGTCCAGGTGTGTTTGCTTTGTGTATCTTCGGAAGGCAGTAGAAGACTCCTATGCAAGAAGTATGTGGGATGAGAGTGCATAGGATGCTCTGAAGGTCTAGATCAAAAGTTTTGATCATTCTGTTGAATTGTGTTCTTTGGTCAGATTGGCAGGTAGTTGTCTGTAGTGTTCCTGGTTTTTCAATTGTCAGTATGCTTTCTTTTAATAGTATGTTCTATTCTGTATGATGGTGGCTCTTCCTTTATCTGCTGGTTTGATGACAAAGTTGTGCTTGGTCTTGAGAGCATGGATGGTGTGTTGTGCTTGGGTGATGTTCTGCACTATCTTGTGAACATAGCTGATGAATCTAGCCGTCTTGCATCTCCTGACAATTCAAGCATACATGTCAAGCCTAGGGCAGTGGCCTTCCGGAGGAGTCCAATTTGACTGTTTCTTCTTTGGTCGCTGCTCTGCAGATCTCTCTGTCGACAGTTCTGGTTCATTGGTTGTCTCTGTGGGGTCGCTGCTGACTTCTTGGGGTTTGTGGAAGAATTCCCGGAGCCTCATTTGCCTGATGAATTTCTGTGTGTCTGCCACGAGACCAATGGGGTACATTTGGTGGTGGGGCAGAAATTGAGGTCTCAGCTGAGAACTTTGATTTCGTCTGGTTAATGGGTGTGGTCAGACAAGTTGACAGTGGATTTCACTGTGGTGGTTGGGGGAGGACTGTTTACTGCAATGGTGATGCCAAGTTTTTCCATTTTCCTGTGTACTATGATCAAACGTGGGAACACCATTCACCACGTATGTGGCAGATACTCATGTGACTTGGCCAGTGTTGTCTGTCTCATGTGCTGCGGGAAAGGATGCCCCAAGGCATGGTATATTGATGAGACCATGCAGCTGCTATGACAATGGATGAATGGACACTGTGCAACAATTACCAGACAGGAATGTTCCCTCCCAGTGGGGTAACACTTCAGCGGTCAAGGACATTCAGCCTGTGATCTTCGGGTAAGCATCCTCCAAGGTGGACTTCTAGATACACGACGATGCAGAATCACTGAGCAGAAACTGAGAGCCACGGTTCATACCCATGAAGATGGCCTTAACTGTGATCTTGGGATCATATTGTGCTACATGTGACCCCACCATACTGTTCTGTATTTGTAAAATCTTCCTTACTGCCCTGTTTTGACACCATCACCCTGATAAACTAACCTTAGTTAGTTTGTACAGTTTTGGATTAGTTATTACTTTGGTTAAACTTTCGGCATGTGACTTTTATACCTACCATGTTATTCCAGCCATTTAGTTTGTCTCCAGTACCATCTTATTTTTAATTTTTTGTAATTATCTTGCTGCCTCAATTGATCGGATCATAGGTCATCCCTTCACTCACCGTCCAACTCGTGTACCCAGTCACCCCTGGTAACCCCTATGCAAATTTAATGGGATATCATGCCATCTAGAGCCCTGTATTGCTCATTGCAAACTCAATACCAGTTCATGTTGTCTCATGCCAAGTCACCGACAACATTTAGCTTTTATACTCTCCATAACAACTCACCAAGTATCCATCATGGACAGAGTCATGTTGCAATGAAATAAAATAAAAGTGCAGAAATCTACAGATGCATTAGTAGTTTAAGAGCTGTGTACCTTTAAGAGCTTGATGTGTTAATGAGACAAGGATGTACCTTGTAACCAGGATGTAAGCTATGTGAATAACTGTGATGTGCAGTCCAAAAAGAATCATTCTCAAAGAATGGTATGCTGCATTGTTATTTGTGACTGCAAGTTGGTGTTACAGCTGTTCATAAACCTGTTTGAACTTTTCAAGTACCTTGAGAAAAGGCTAGTCAGTCCGTGTTAATTACTGATAATGCAAGAAAACTTGACACAGTACGCAGTGATTTTTACAAAATAATAAGCAGTAGTACAAGCTTCAACAGGAGGAAGGCCTCTGGCAAGACTTAAAGCAGTGCAGAAGTGACATGTACCCCAGGACTCCAGTAAAAAAAAACAATGCTACGGGAACAATGCGTGCTTAATTTGTAAGAAAAAATCTTGAGCCGCAGTTTAAAACAGCACAGGCTGCAGGGTTTAAATAAAATACTACACCTAGACATCAATAGTATTTGCAAAAGATGGAGCACCAGAAAGATGATTACCAAATTTCGTCGCATGAGAAAGCCACAAACATCCAAGCCAAAATTAAGCAAAACATTTTTAAACAAATTGTAGAGCATTTAGATTTAGCTGTTACAAAACCATATAAGCCAGTCACCTATTAAAAACAAGGTGTTGTACAGTCAACATTTAGGCCTGTCTCAAGGAGACCAGTGAAATCCTGCTGAGTTATGAGGATTGCTGAAAAATCAGTTTTGTGTGACATTCAAATTTAGAATTCATCATCTAGAGCTGATGTCATACAGATAACAGCCACTGAAATCAATTGATCAATTTGTCAGTAAGTGGTTTGACAAAGATGAGAACTATAATTTTTCAGAGGCTGAGCTGTCTGAGTGAATAATGGAGCCGGTTATGGCTTAATTGCCAATTGGAGCTTTCCAGAAAGACCTCTTGTAGCAAAAGAAAGGTCAAAACATTGATGCATTGCTAAAAGAAGACAGAAAATATGAAGCCATTGTAGCCAGACTACAATATTGGAAAACCCCAGGTTGCAGTTACCAGTATTGGTGTAGTAACAAGGATACAGAAAGCAAACATGCTGTTTGGGAAGTACAATTTGTTTCAGTCACTGTGGAGACAACCTGTGTTCCATTTGCAAGTCATACATTGCAAAACAAAATGGGCTCATCTATGCAAGAAATCAGTTCTGCAGTTAGAACCAAGGGCTACAGTTGGACATAGTCAACCAAAACGAATATGCACAATATTAGAAGCAACAACAGGGAGTGTGTCAGAGACCATTTTAAAAGCAAGCATGGACATGAAGTTGGCAACAAGACTGACCAACCAGGATAAAGGTTCAGAGTGGAAGATAACTTCAACTAAAAGAAAAACAAACTTTCCCCATGACATGACACATTACATCGACAAAGTCAAAGAGTGAGCAGGTTTTGCAGCTACTAACATTGTATGTGCAAAAAAAGGTTGGCAAATGTGCACTCAGGACCAATGTCAATAGAAGACTTAGTGCAAACATTCCACACATCAGAATCCTGCAGGATATGTACCTGAATTGTTGGAAGTCAATTGTACAATCCACAACAGCAAAGTTTACTAAATGTAATGGGACACACATCCCTTGCATTGGTACCTTTTTGATTTATACATGGGATGAGGGCATTACTGGTTAGGCCAGCATTTATTGCCCATCCCAGAGGGAAGTTAAGAGTCAACCACATTGCTGTGGATCTCGAGTCACTTGCAGGACTGACCAGGTAAGGATGGCAATTTCCTTCCCTAAAGGACATTAGTGAATCAGATGGGTTTTTCTGATAATCAACAACGGTTTCACGGTCATCATTAGACACTTATTTCAAGACGTTTTCATTGAATTCAAATTCTACCATCTGCCATTACAGGATTTGAATCCAGGTCCCCTGAATGTTCCCTGGGTCTCTGGATTAACATTACAGCCCACTAGTAATACATTGACAACGGAACGCAGCTATAGCAATTCAGCATTGGAAACCACAAATAATTTAGCTGGTGACGCAAGTGGGCCCAAAAAAGCAGGGTTACTATATATCGCTATATTGTATGCTATATAAAGATAACTCAGTCTTTCTTAAAAACCTTGTTGTTAATTATTTATTGTTTACCTTTCCCAATCATTAAAGGCAAGTTGTTGTTACATCGTGTATCAAATATAGAATTGAAATTCAACTTGTTTGTTGTGAGACTAAAAATCTGTTATATAAATTGACTCCAATGCTCAATTTAGTTATTGTTTGTATCAACTAAAATACTTACTCTGTCAACTTCTTCCACCTAAATTCTTCTTTTAAATAAATTCACATTTAGCAGATAAAAAAATTCATAAAAATGTAGTTTGTGCACTGTCATCACCATGGCTTAATTTCGGGGCTTCAGTGTAATGTTGCCAATTAGATTATGGATTAATTGCAATTCCAATTAAAATTCATGTGTAAGAACTGGATCCTAAATTGTTCCTATAAATCAACAGATTTTTGGATTAAGTGGACCGCATATGAATGAAGTAATGTACAGCCACTTTCCCCAGATGAATGTTCCTGTGAACAATCAGCCTGTCTGTTAACAACTGTGCGCTATTATTGTTTTCTATTTATCAGCTTAAAGAATGTAATGATAAACATAAACCACAGGGTTTCGTGAAAGCAAAAAATATCCTTTCAAAAAATATTCAGGAAATAGAGAGGCTACACGATTGGCTGTGGTGTATGATTTATGTCACAGGCAAAGTTCTCATTCAGCCTCCACTTGTGAATTATAATCATTGACAAATAAAATGAACTGAGACCATTCCAGATGGTTGTCTATCATGTGTTCTATTCTTGCCAAATGTTATGCAAGTAACATTAAAATGATAAATTAGGTACAGTGATCATCTTAAATTCAAATTATACCATTTTGCAGTTGGTAAATTAGTTGGAGATGCCGCTAAAATATCCTTTGTCTATCATGCTGTTTCCTCAGTTGTAACTGAGGCTGTGAAAAAACTATGGCCCTTCCGGCATACTCCAGCTGTGTCTTTGACATAAAATGGAATTAAGAGATGGGTAAAAATGGAAAGCACTGTGTTAATATTTAAAATAATTTGACATGAACATAAGATGTATTGTTTATGACTTCCAGGCTAATATAGAACTGTTACAAAATTACACTATCAACCAAGATTTCGAGACATACAGACAAATCTACTCATGTATAAAGGATTGGAGCAATTTAGCACTATGAATACAAATATGACATGCATATTTTTTAACCAGAATGCTTTCAACTAATTACTAGGCTCCATCATGCTGCTATCATTGTACTCCAGAATCAAGCTTCAGGTTAAAAAATAGAGATAAATCCATTAAAGTTGTACAAGTCAATATTGAAGAACATTCGTATGGATGCACTTTACTGCAATATTAAATACAAGACAAATAAAATAATGAAAACTAATGGGAATAAAATGGGGTGAATCTTTGCAGACCCAAAATGTTGTTGATCATGGTGGGAAAATTGGGATAATCGAGTGAGATATCCAGCGATGCCCTTCTCAACAGAAATGGAGACAATCACAATTTCCAACTAAGCTGCAGACATTGAGGCACGATTCTCACTAGCGAGTGGCACAATGTCTATTAAAAGTGTATTAGTGTTCGTTATCACCTTCATTACTACCTATCCTTGCCTCATTAATATGCAGGCTTCCGTTCTCCCAACTGATGGATAGAAACTAGACAGTGCGAATTCTTGCCATGCAACACTGAGCGGGTACTTGGCATCTACATCCCTCTATTTGCTCTTCCAGACATCCACCTTAGGACACCCGGCACCAATTTCTCAGGGTACACACCATGGGCAGTGGCCACATGTGCCCCACTCATAGCAGTCTCATTGCATCATCATAGCTGAGCCCCAGTCCACCTACAGAATGCTTCTGCACATCAATGCTGCACTTTGGAGTGCACCAGCATCACTCATTGTAATTCTGTGGCAACCTTGCCTTGCCTTGCCTTTTTGTGCTTTGTACCCTCAGCCAGACATAAAAACAGGCATTTGTCAGGTTGAGCAGTCAGTCAAAGGGATCAATATGTTGCTGTACGGCGCTATGCTTTGTTACTCTCATACCTACAGCATATGCCAGCAGCCTATGTGTCAGTCACAGTTCATGGATATCAACCAAACAGCCACGTCTCCAAAGTCTAAGGGCAGTAGCCAAAGGGTGGGGTGGTTGTGTTTGGGGAGGGGGTGGTGTGGTCATTAGTTAGGGGGCTACCAGCACATTAATCAAGGACAACGGCCATGATCAGACGTTGAGGCTTGGGTACAGTTAATTATTTGCTTGGGGCAACCAAGGTTGGGGGCTTACTTCGGTCTAAAGAGTGGTCTACTGTTAGTCTCGCAGGTCCAATCCAAGCACAGAAGGAATTGGTGAGTCACCGATCTGGGACCTGTAAGGAGAGCATTCAGGGTCCAGTCAATCATCAGTCAAGGCTATCCTTCAAAGTTGGCCAGAGAGAAGTTTGGGATTGGCGGGGGTGGGGGAAGGGGGGGTGGGCAGGGTTGTGGGGGAGCATGGAAAAGTATCAGGGGATACTGTTGTGGTAAGGAGGTAGCTGGGGATTGGAGGCAGCAACCTTGGATTCTGCCGAGGACGGTGAAGGGGGATTTTCAACAAGCTTGAGTTCATGAGACGACCCAGAATCAGGTGGGCCTGATGAAATTGTAGTGGTGGGATTTAGTGGGTAAGGATGAGAGTAACAGTGAGAACCCCAGGTAGTGAGTGGGAGCATGTGAGCAGTCAATAGTGATGGGCAATCTAAAGATTGCCGGGTAGAAAGGGACCTTGAACAGGAGATTTGAAGGAGTGGATGGGAAAACACTTGCTGAATAGGCTGAGTTTGGGATTGTGGTGCTGACTGTGACCTGCTTCCATGATCTCTCGATTCTTCAATGTGACCTAGAAGTGGAAAACTGTAGTGTCTGTACCCAGCATGGTGGAATCTGTGGTTTGTTCTGCCTGAAACCTGGGCTACATTTGTGAACAATGGGAGGCCCTTCAAGAGCCAATTGCATCATTTGTTTGCTATGATCTGCCTGTACTGCTCGCAAACAAAGCTTTTCACTGTACTTAGGTACATGTGACTACAATAAATCAAATCAATTCTGACCAAATCAAGTCAATCATACACTTGCAGAATGCAGGTTGCAGACATCTGCAATCATATCATCCTACATGTGAAATGTATGCAATGTACAAATGTATGGTATGTAAACACTAGTTACAAGCAATCTTGATCATGTCATTGGTCTTTGCCGATTAGAGATAGACATTGCTGTAAAGCAAAAGTAACCCCTGGTGACTTTAAAAGAGGCACACATGGAAAGCAAAGTAGAAAGCTAATGCAAGATCTCGTAGGCTGTACAGGGATTCAGGACTGATGGCCAATCAGCTTGAATTATAACATGCTCTTAGATGCAATAGTACCTTTTGTGGGTGATGGGCAGCTGGAATAAGAAGGGTTCAGTGTACATGTGCACTTACAATGTCCTCCTGTCTCTTTGCGACATGACTGGTAATGATTTCATTGACTTCCATGTAGAGTTATTCCATGGCCCTCCTTGTTGGAGTGCTCCATGTGCCATTGCATGGAGCAGCATGCAAATCTGCCATTTGTGACTGACGTGAACACTGACTGCCTACATTACTAAAGAAAGACCTAGTCTGTTCCTTATGTATCTACGCACAGGTTCATTGGAAAGGTGACTGATGGATCCAGTAACAGGGGTTGTTGTTGCTGTTGCTGCAGTGTGGCAAAGACACAGGAGGCTAAGGTGCACCTGCAAGGTCAGGACCAGCAGCAACCTGCAACAGATGCTGAGCAGTCTGCTCATGAAGGGGTCACAGTTCAGTGTAACCCCCTGAACCCTCAGGATGTGCAGGACAGCTATAGTCTATCATCTTCAAATCTATGTCCTCTGGATGAGTGAGGGACAGGCTAGAAGTGTTAAAGCAGCAGAAACATAGGCAGACCTGCAAATTCCCCTCCGAGCCAATCATCATCCTGACTTGGATCGCTATCGCTGCCATTCCTTCAGTGCTACAGGGTCACAGTTCTGGAATTCCCTTCCTAATGACATTGGGTTTAGGGTTATAGTTGTAGGTCGACTTACAGCACATGAGCTGCAGTGATTCAAGAAGGTAACACACCACCTTCTCCAGGAAAACTAGAGATGGGCGGTAAATGTTGCCCAATCAGCTTTGGTGAGGTCCCATGAGTGGATAATTTTTAAAAAATGTGTCAGTGCAGACTGAGGATATCCTGGGTCTCTGTCACAGAACTATGCCAACTGCAGTTTATATACCAACTGTCGTGACTCCTGCAAGTCGATGAAAAGGACCTGGAGAAGAGAGATTGAAGAACAGCAAGTCCTGACAAAGAAATGTATAGTCTCAGCAAACCCTGTGGACTGGGGCTGTTGAAATACTTTCCATTTTTTTTTTACCTCCATCCATATGACCAATGCTTTTCTGTTTGTCTCTGTCTGTGTGTGTGCAGGAGAGTTTTCGAATGGGTTAGAGTTTTAACTGGTAGAGTTATATGTCAAAAATTGCTTACCGTTGACTACAATCTATTTATTTGTAATAAATAGTAGCTCTTGTTAAGAACAAAAATGATATATGTGCTTTCTGTCAGTGTGGGTCTATTTGACAGGTGAATAAGGAATTGTGTGTACTTGATAATGTTTTTACCTGTTTTGATGACTTTGTGAATAGCAGGGCTTAATTTGTAGAATGCCACCTGAGTCATAATTTAAAGTCCAGCAAGGAAATGTTAAAGTCTGTGCAGACTGTACCAAGTATTGGTAAATGGGTAAGTGGAGAGTATATCTATCCATTGTACAAAGTCCATTGAAAGTGTGACTTGTCTGGACTAATGGTAGGTGGGGCAGGAAAGAAATCAGCAATGGATGGAGTGAATTTACTTGTGGGGAATGATTTTGTAAGAACAAAAGCTTTAGCTTTTCCAATAACCATGAAAGCCCAGATTTGAGGCCAAAGAGACAGAACATTTGCAAGAATAGGTTCTGAGTATTGTTCCATCGTATGTTGTGACCAGACCAATGGCTAAACAAAGTCCATCACTAGAAGTCAAGGTGATACTGTAAGCTGAAGTTAGAGTAGCTAAAACTCTGTTGTAAAATAAGGGTGATTCCAAAAAATTGTTTAACATGTCTTCATTAATTTAGCTCTGGAAACAGATCCAGAGTTAAAGTAGCTAGTATCTCACATTGAAGGTGAGACTGAGGGAGTTCCAGGGTGCTTTTGTGTTATGATGAGGAAGTGGAGACATGCTCTCAGACCTGCGGATGAGGAATGGGTGGTTGTTCGACAGACTGTGGTATGGTCCAGATATCCACAGAACATCATGTCAGTAGCAAGTGAAATTCTGGCGGCAGCGCATATTGGAATACAGAACGGTGCAGGTATCCATAAACAGGTATTTTACCAGCCAAGATTTCATAAAGACGTACAATTCTGTAAATTATGTCATACATGTCAGGTAGCAGGAATGCCTCAATATGGAATTAAACCAGCAGCTTTGATACCCAGCTTTGGAGAATCATTCAGTTGAGTGTTTGCAGATTATGAATAAACATTACCAAAAATGAAAGCATGCCATCAGTATATCCTTACAGTTGTGGATATGACAAACTAATTCCCAGAAGCTACTCATTTAAGGGCCAGTACAACCATGGTAGGAGTGGAAAAGTCAACTCAGTTTTTTTTAAACTTGATATAGATGTATGAACCGAGGCATAACCCGATCAGGGTTCTAAGTTCATGTCCAAACTTTTCCAGGAGAACATTACTGGCTCAGGTATAAAACTATTGAAGTAACTGGGTATCATTTGCAAACACAGAGAATGTTGGAGAGCTACCATCAAATATTGTTTGTGTACCACATGTGTTGTGATGAAATGCAGTTATGAAATTGTGTTTCATCTTGTAAGGAAGGCATAAAGACCATAACTTTGTATTTTTCTATATCTTTGGATTCTGTATCTGTGGTCTAAAATGGAAAATTACATTAAAAAACCAAGGGTTGTGGAAGGAATTGCTGCACATTTTAAAAGCAAGTTACTGAGTCATGTTTGTACTGCTGTTTTTTTTCAAACAAGTTGGGGAAACTGTTTACAGATTGGCTGGTGCCAGTGGGCATGTGTAAAGTAACAAGTAGACAATTAGTTTGCAAAGTTGTGACCAGTTATGGATGACAAAGATCATCAATCTGACAACAAATATCTGGTTGGCTTCTGGGTAGCTGAACAGCTTGTGGATTTGAGCAATACTAGGAGAAGCCTTTGAACCTCCAAAGGACATGTGATTTGTCTTTCTTTCCAGTAAAATACCTAAAGCCTGAAGAAAGCCACTTTGTTTTCTCTCACAATTTGCTGTAAGTAAAGTTTAACCAGTAAGGAGTCAATGCAGTCAATAATCTGTACCTCCTGCAAAGAGATGGAAATGAACTAGAGAAGGGACATTGACAAACTGCAAGTCAATTGGGCCAATGGGCTGAAGAGTATCAAATGGAATTTAATTTGAATAAATACGAGGTATTGAATTTTGATAAAACAAACAAGGGCAGGACTTATACAGTTAATGGTATGACCGTGGGTATTGTTGTCAAACAGAGAGACTTAGGGGTTCAGGTGTACAGTTCTTTGAAAGTTGCATCATGGGATAGATAGGGTAGTTAAGAGGTTGTTTCCCATTGCTCAGACCACTGAGTATAGAAGTTGAGCCACCATGTTGAGGTTATTAGGGTTGTTGGCGAGGCCACTTTTGGAGTACTGTGTACAGTTCTGATCACCCTGCTATAGGGAGGATATTATTAAATTTGAGAGGGTTCAGAAAAGATTTGCCAGGATGTTGCCGGGTCTGGAGGGTTTGAGTTATAAGGAGAGGCTGGATAGGCTGGGACATTTTTGACTGGAGTGTAGGAGGTTGAGGGATGATCTTATCCAAGTTTATAAAATCATGAGAGGCATAGATAAGGTGAATAGCAAAGGTCTTTTCCCAAGGGTGGGTGAATTCAAAAACTAGAGGTCATATTTTTAAGTTGACAGGAGAAAGATTTAAAAAAGTCATGACAGACATCTTTTTTACATAGAGAGTGGTACATGTGTGGAATGAACTGCCAGAGAAAGTGATGGATGCAAGTGCAGTTATAACATTTTAAAAGATATTTGGATAGATACATGAATAGGAAAGGTTTAGTGAGACAGACTATATGCAGGCAAGTGGGACTAGTTTAGTTTGGGAAACTTGCTCAGTGTGGATGAGTTGGGCCAAAGGGTCTGTTTCTGTGCTGTATGACTCTATGACTCTGTAAGCAAAAGCATCATCTAAGTGACTGCTGCAGTCCGTGGCCTTTGAACTGCTTTCCCTTTTTGACCCCTCCATCCATTGTTTTTTTGGCTGTCTCTATGTAAATGGAAGCTTAGAAGGAGTTAAACTTTTAACTGGTAGAGTTATATGTCACCAGTTCATAACTATTTACCAGTGGTTACAAGCTATTTATTTGCAAGAAAATTGTAGCTCTGCCAAGAGCAGAAAACTGGTATGTATTTTCTGTTAGCCCAGGTCTATCTGACAAAATTGAGAATTTTGTGAACCTTGATAAAATTTGTAACTTTTATGATAACTCCAAGTTTAGTGGACTTGATTTCCAGCATGCAATGATTTCTGATGAGATTAATTTTTCTCAATTATCTTCAAGCCTATCAAAAATACATTTTCTGGCTAATGGATCATTGCTTGCCATGTTGGTAAATCTGGCAATAATCAATTTTGTTGGATCTCTGCCTAATGGTCATAGTACTAGATATCATAACTGGTATTTCAGTCCTGTCTAAGTGATCTCATGAAACTGTTTCAAACTCTCAGTTGAAAAAAAAAGAAAATGCTTACGCCAATTAACAGCCTGATGTGTGATTCAATTAGAATGAGCCTGGGCTGTTCATGCAGTACATTATCTGGAATTGCTACAAACGAAGACTGAATGTACTGAGCAACATTAAGCAAAGATAAAAGCTATTTCACTGAAGTTCAATTTTTTAAAATGGCTTTTAAGAAATAATTCTTCTTCTTTCTTTCGTTTTATATTCTGAGTTTAATTTGCTTTTCTCCTCTCCCTTTTTTATTCACCATCAGAATATTCTAAAGATATTGTCAGAGACATTAGAGCGTGTTTCCAATTCTTTGCAAAGTCACGTGGATTGTTCATGTCACAAGTTTACTGAGGTACCTTCAAGCCAATGGTGATGCCAAGAAAGGAGTTTATGCCATTAAGGGTCCTTTGAGAAAGAATGAAGATTTCACCTTAGTCCTGCTGAACTTCCACTCTACACCATTGCAGAATGTTTCTTTGCCACATTCCAACATTTGATGGGCCATAGGCTATGAGCCTTATTTCCTTCCCTTTCTTAACCACGAACACCAAATGTAAAGGACCTTGAACCTTCAACTAGAAACACAGATAACAACCTGCCCACATTGGAAAGGGATGAAATAACAGTTACAAGAAGGTACCTTGAGACTGCAACCAGCAGGATCACACCTTGTGCAAACAGAAACTAGCATCCTCCAAAGAAACAGGACTATCTTGTTTTTTTAATTAAAATCAAGCCAGTAGCCAGATTGGTTGTATACCCAGATCCTCAGAAGGAAGCTATGACTACACATCAACAATAATAGATACAAAGAATGAAGACCCTCAGAGAATGAGTCAGGAGTAAACACGTACTCAATAATCTCAAAAGCAAATGACAGAGATTATTTTTTTAAACTGTACTTGGAGGCCGTAGCACCTGTTCAGCAGTTGCACTTTCTTCTGCAAGGAAGCATTGAAGAAACATGCAGCAGGAGGGTGGCACTTACACTGGCAGTCATTCTATCTCCATTTCCTATGAGGCAACCTATGGAGGTTTAAGTATAATTAGAGGCAATCTCTTCTATTGGGCTTACTTTTTACTCAAGCAGTTGTCATGGTCAAGTACTTTATGAATTTTCAGTTAATATTTCAAAATTTTGAACACAATCAGACTTGAAATGACCATGGCAAGCCTTTGGCTTTTTCAGCTCCCGATAGTCCCAGGTTCCCAGTAACCACCTAACTAATTTGGACATTCACAACCATCCAGGAAATTCACATCCCCTTTTATTTCGGGATTGGCCACTAACAAGCGAACCAAAGCATTCCAGCTGGCCCACCTTTCTGTTTCACCATGGGTGAAAAAAAATCAAAATATCAATACATACTAGACACAAGAGAATGGATCCCATCCACCTCTGAGGGCACATTCCAAACTCATAATCTTTACCACTTAGAAGGACAAGAGCAGAAGATGCATGGGAACACCATCCAGGTTTCCTTCCAAGTCACATACCTTACTCACTTGAAGTTATGTCATTGTACCCTCAGCTGTCCTAAGGGAGGACACCTCGGAGGTCTCATTCAGAGACGCCATATAGATAGAGCTCAGGAATAGAAAGGATGCAATCACTTTGACAGAGTTGTTCTACAGGCCTCCCAAAAGCCAGCAGGAGATAGAAGAACAGATATGTGGACAGATTATGGAAGAATGTAAAAACAACAGGGTTATTTGTGACAACAAGGTGCAGGGCTGGATGAACACAGCAGGCCAAGCAGCATCATAGGAGCAGAGAGGCTGACGTTTCGGGCCTAGACCCTTCATCAGAA
>NC_063333.1:36996403-37019872 GCF_021869965.1 Rhincodon typus | reverse complement strand
TAGGAAGGGGATAGGTCAGTCCAGGGAGGACGGACAGGTCAAGGGGGCGGGATGAGGTTGGTCGGTAGGAGATGGAGGTGCGGCTTGAGGTGGGAGGAGGGGATAGGTGGGAGGAAGAACAGGTTAGGGAGGCAGGGACGAGTTGGACTGGTTTTGGGATGCGGTGGGGGGAGGGGAGATTTTGAAACTTGTGAAATCCACATTGATACCATTGGGCTGCAGGGTTCCCAAGCGGAATATGAGTTGCTGTTCCTGCAACCTTCGGGTGGCATCGTTGTGGCACTGCAGGAGGCCCAGGATGGACATGTCGTCTGAGGAATGGGAGGGGGAGTTGAAATGGTTCGCGACTGGGAGGTGCAGTTGTTTATTGCGAACCGAGCGTAGGTGTTCTGCAAAGCGGTCCCCGAGTCTCCGCTTGGTTTCCCCGATGTAGAGGAAGCCACACCGGGTACAGCGGATGCAGTATACCACATTGGCAGATGTGCAGGTGAACATCTGCTTGATGTGGAAAGTCTTCTTGGGGCCTGGGATGGGGGTGAGGGAGGAGGTATGGGGGCAGGTGTAGCACTTACTGCAGTTGCAGGGAAAAGTGCCGGGTGTGGTGGAGCTGGAGGGGAGTGTGGAGCGGACAAGGGAGTCACGGAGAGAGTTGTCCCTCCGGAAAGCAGATAAGGGTGGGGAGGGAAGAGTGATTTTAGCATTGCAAAGAAGGGTCACTGGACGTTGTCTAATTTTCTCATTGCTCTGTCATCTGAGCTGTGCACTGTCATGTCCATTGCATCTGTATCACTTAAGTAGATCCTGTTTCAATGACAATAGATACACAGCAACTAAAAGCTTGTGTGAAAACATTTCCAAATCTGTGCAATGACCTCGCTTCACAAAAGGGACTTTTCACACTTTTCGCCCTGGGTACTCTTAATAGTTCTGATTTATATATTCTCACCAGGAGGTTCAGAAGGGTTAGTTTACACCTGCAGGGTTGAAATGAAAAGCAGCAAAGGTTTGCAATTCTCAATGAATTTATTTCAAAACAGGATGGAAAAGCATGTTACAGTTGGTGGAGTCATTTATCTGCACGGTAAAATTCAACAATTTTCATTACAAGGTAGGAAATAATACTCAGTTAGACAGCACTCAACAAAACTGCAATAAGCAAAATATTAGAAAGTATTGAAAGACTTTTCAATATCACTTAGAGTATAGCCACACTCTCACCTCACAGTAAGTGCTAACACAGACCTTTGTTACTTGGGAGTGGTGAAACAAAATAAATGATGTGTTAATTGATACCTGTGCAAGGCAGTAATTTATTGAGGAGGTTACAGTGACATGATAAATTACGAGATTGAATCTCGAGTGGGTTACTGAAGTCACTTGAACTGGTTATTTTGTATTCAAGCAACACTTATGTAATAATCATTTTACATTTGTACCTATCACTGTTGTATAAAAGCCAATTGTTTTTTTTGCTCCGACAATACCACACATACTCAAACATTAATTTTCATTTCTGGGTTGTGAAGGCAGAATTGGGAGAAATCCTGGCTCTGCAAACATGACCTTTAAACATTGCTACCTGCCCTTCAATTTTCACTCTGGTGGAGTGGGTGGGATTGGGGGCTGGGCCAGACGACCAATAAGGAGCCTAAGAATCTGCTGATTGCTGAGATGGACTGGGTGGAAAGTTTGGGGCTCCAGCACCATGTTAAAAGTTTAAAAATAAAGAATCAAACATCACTCCTGCTCTCACTCTCCATGTTCCACCAATGTCAACCTAAGCCTCTGTATCCCTCCATAGCAACCTGTTCCCCTGCAGCCACCTGCTATTGTGCATCACCGCACCCCCATGCCATCCTATGCACATCAATACACTTCCTATAGCTTTTGCTACCTATATCGTAAACATTGCCTTTTAATAGGCCCTCCGCTAACTTAATGTCAACTGATACTGCCCACTCACTACACTTTGCCATTCCTTCTCCATTCAACATAGAATTCCTACAGTGTGGAAACAGGCCCTTCGGCCCACCAAGTCCACACCGACCCTTGGAGCATCCCACCCAGACCCATCCCCTTGTAACCCACCTAAGCTACACATCTCTGAACACTATGGGCAATTTAGCATGGCCAATGAACCTAACCTGCACATCTTTGGAGGAAACCAGAGCAAACCCATGCAGACACGGGGAGAATGTGCAAACTCCACATGGACAGTCACCCAAGGGTGGAATTGAACCCAGGTCCCTGGCACTGTGAGGCAGCAGTGCTAACCACTGAGCCACTGTGCCACCCCTTCTGATTTACCTATTATCCAAAGTGGACATAACTCAGGTGGCATTCTGACATGACAAAATTATTATCAGCCTCTTTATGATGCCATGTTGTAAAAAAGGTAAATTCTTTCAAAAAATATTGCTTCTATGAATCCCTTGTTAAACATTTCATTTGATTGTTCAATAACTTCAATTAACAAATACTTCACTCAAATGTTGGTCATGTGCAAACAAATATTTGACTTGTGTGCTTAATCCCTTATGTCAACACACATTTTAGAAGAACAAGGATTTGAAGCCACGATAAAACTTGTTTCCTCTTTTATTCATGGTTATACATTCCTCTGAACATATTCACTTGCATTTTACTCCTAATCCTATGTATCAATACTTGAATATTGATAATGCATGGTCTGCAGAGTTCATTTGAATGTAAACTTCCTATCAGTGTTTCAGAATCCCAGGACTGATTAACTCATCAACTAATGTAATTAATGGTTTCTCTTCTGGCACACGTTGAAACATCCACATGTGTAGATGAGGAAATTTCAATTTATAATAAGGAAATTTCAGACAATTATGAAATGACCTAGGATCAGGATAGTTTTGAGGACTGGTGTAAGCACTGTGAACAGAGTACAAAGAAAACAAATTATTAATACTGAAAATAAATGATTAAAAATTCTAAGCAAGTATCAGTTCTAGTATTCCAATTATGGCAATGCTGTGCTAGAAAAAGTTCAATGACAGTTGTTATATTTCCGTACTGGGCAAGTCTCTGAGTGAAGCTTGGCTTGTTTGATTCTAAATTTGTTTTTTGTTATTGAGTGTACCTGCCAGTGTACTTTAAGACAAAGAATTAAATGCTTATTAAGCAAAGAAATGGAAACAAAAACTATATTGCAGAAGATGAAAAGATGCCTGTGGTCTAAAGATGCAGGATAGATCATTTGAGACTGAATGAGGAGAAGTTTCCTCACTTAAAGATATCCACTGGAGTTTAGAAAATTGAGAGGGATATCATTGAAACCTACAAGATTCTAACAGAATGAGACAGGGTGACTGCAGCAAGAATGACCAGGGAGACCAGAACCAGGGATCATAGTCTGAGGTAGATACCACTGACATCAGTGGTCGGGAAGTTATTGGGAAAGATTCTTAGGAACAGGATTTACTCACATTACAAAAGAATAGACTTATTAGGGATAGTCAGTGTGGCTTTGTGCGGGGGATGTCTCATGTCACAAGATGCTGCCAGATCTGCTGAGCTTTACCGGCAACTTCTGTTTTCCTTTCTTGTCTCACAAATTTGATTGAGGTTTTTGAGGAAGTAATGAAGAAGATCGGTGAGGGTAGGGCAGTGGATGTTGTCTATATGGACTTAAGTATTTGATAAGATCCCTCATGCTAGGCTGAACCAGAAGATTAAGTCGCACAGGAGCCATAGTAAGTTAGTAAGTTGGGTACCTAATTGGCTTGGTTATAGATTACAGGGGATGGTTGAGGAAGGATGTTTTCAGACAATTATGAAATGGCCTAGGATCAGGATAGTTTTCCCCAAAGATGGTGCTGGGATCTATGTTGTTTGTAACATATATAAATGATTTGGATGAAAATGCTGGTTGTCTGATTGCAGAAAACAAGAAATTTGGTGGAGTTGTGGACAGTAATGAAGGTTGTCAAAGGATACAGCAACCTATAGATATGTTGGCAAGTTTGGCGGAGAAATAGCATTTGGAGTTTAATCTGGACAGTTGTGAGGTAATGCATTTTGTGAGGGCAAATGCGAGAGGAAAACATACAGTAAATGGCCGGACCCCTCGGAGCATTGATACACAGACAGACCTGTGGGTCCGAGTCCATAGTTCCCTGAAAGTGGCAACACAATTGGATATGTTAGTAAAGAAGGCATATGACAAGCTTGCCTTCATAAGTCAGGACACTGAGTATAAAAGTTGGCAAGTCATGTTGAAGATTTATAAAACTTTATTTCGCCACATTTGGAGTATTGTGTGCAGTTCTGGTCACTAAACTATAGGAAGGATGTGAAGACTTTGGAGATCCGGGTGCAAAAGACGTTCACCAGGATGTTGTCTGGATTGGAGTGTATTAATCATAAGGAGAGGTTAAACAAATTTGGACTGTTTTGATGAGGAGACTAAGGAGTGACCTGATAGAAGTACATAAAATTATAAGAAGCATGGATAAGGTGGATAGTCAGAGTCTTTTTCCCAGGGTGTAAATGTTAAATATTATAGGGCATACGTTTAAAGTGAGAGGGGAAAGTTTAAAGCAGATGTGTGAGGCAAATTTTTTTACACAGAGGGTGGTAGTTGCCTGAAATACACTGTCTGGGGAAGAGGTAGAATCAGATGTGATAGCAGTATTTAAGAGGTATTTAGATAGATAAGGAACAGGCAAGGAATAGAGGGAAACACATCATGTGCAGGTATCTGGGATTAGTTTAGAGTGGTATCATAGTCTGCGTAGACATGGTGGGCCGAAGGGCCTGTTCCTGTGTTGCACTGTTCTATGTGCTATGGCTGCATTGCCTGCCTGGTACTGGTGTTTGGACCATCGGCTCAGGACTGGAGAAGAGCTTACAGATAGAGGGGAAGGATCCACTTATTATGGTCCATGTAGGTACTGATGACACGGACATGAGAAACATTGAGATTCTGTGTAATCAGTAGGAGGAGCTAGGCACCAAAGATGTAGAGCCTCAAATGTCGTAACCTCTGGATTATTAACTGTTCCATGCACAAATTGTCAGAGAGCAAATCAGGTTAGGGAGATACATGTGTTCATCACATACTGTTGTGGGAGAGGTTGCCTCCAGTTTGTGAGGCACTGTTACCAGTAGTGGAGAAAGTGTGTCTGTACCATTGGGACCATCTCCACCTGAACTATGCCACAGAACATGTTCTTGTGAACTGCATAAACAGGAAATTGAGAGGATTTTACACTAAATTGTGGGGCAATTTTAGGAAGATGTTGTAAATCAAATAGTAGAGACAGGGGCAAAGAGAAAGGCTTTAACACAGAAGTGATGAACAGACCATGAAAGGAAGGGCAAGAGAGGGCTCCTAATAGTCACCACACAACAGGGGGAAGCATGAAGGAAAAAGTAATGGGAACTCATCAGAAAGGCTGAACAATAATCATGGGAGATTTTAATCTACATTTTGATTAGAAAAATCAGATGGTTAAAGGTAACCTAAATGAGGAGTTCATGACATGTTTTCTGGATAGTTTATTAGAACAACATTGTCTGGGATCAACTAGAGAGCAGAATATACTATACCTGGTATTGTGCAATGAGGAAAGACTAATTATTGATTTCATTGTAGAGGCACCCCTAGGTAATGGTGACCATTTTATGATTGAATTTTACATTCACTTGGTGGGAGAGAGGCATGACTCCAAGATTATTTTTTAAAAGCAATTATGAAGGCATGATAGTACATTACTTGGTTAAAATTACTTGGCAAACCAAATTAAAGGTAGGTCAACTGAGATACAGTAGCAGACTTTATGGAGGTATTTCAGAATACACAGCTTCCAATGATTAAGGAAAATTCCAAGGGATGGACCCACCACATGGTTAACCAGAAAAGCGAAAGATAAAATAAACATAAAGAAAAAGCTATAATTGTGCAATGGCAGGTACCACATCAGAAGATTAGACAGAACATACAAACATCAAAGAATGACTGAAACTAGTAGCTGGACTACATAACTGGCCATGCAAACACAGTGGCTACAAGAGCAGGTCAGAGGCTTGGAATTCTGTGGCAAGTAACTCAGATCCTGACTCCCCAAATCCTATCCATCATCTCTTGATGAAAATACAGTGGGAATAATCTTTGAATATTTTTAAGATAGAGATAGACAGATTCTGTTTAAGCAAAGATTTGAGGTTATAATCAGATCAGCCATGACCTTATTAAGTGGCAAAACAGGCTTGAGGGGCTGAATAGCCTGATCTACTTCTTGTTTGAGTGCTTGTATGAAACAAGAGATCTCCCACGGTGGTTCCATTTTGCAGATCTTGGAACTGAGAGAGAAAGAGATTTTTCTCTAATGTTTTTTAACTCTTTTGATTCCACTTAAGCTATCCCTTTGTAATTCCTTTGACTTCAATTTGTTTTTATCTGAAACCCTGAACATTTTGTTTACCCTCATCTTGATCATTCTGTTTTCATCAAACGTTTGTTTTCTGCGTCACGCCATTCAATTTTGCTACACATCTAAGTGCTACTCGTTTATAAAGCTAAGGCTCGGGATTGACTGAAATGGATTCTTATCTGTTAAGCCACAATCAAAAATCCAATCAGCTCCATGTGAATGAATGAAAAGCAGTATGCTTCAGTTAGTGAATATCAAGGGTGGAATCAGAGAACAAACGGGACAATTTCTGGTTTTTGTTTTCTGTTTTGAAAATTACAAATTTCTAACTGACAGCAGATACTGGCTAATCAAATTCTTTCAAAACATTTCTTGCATAGGTTTGAGCCAGCATCTTATGAACAAGCATAAAGGAAGGTGGTAAAAATGCAGTGTTTTACATCCCTCTTGATTTTCTTTTCCATAGATTTCAACAGGTTGCCAATTTACTGTAAATGTGTTTCTTCAACTGGTATTGACCAATTTTCCTCCACTTATCTTTTTAATTAACGAGTTGTGAGACGAATTGTAGAACACCCAGACCAGTCCTACTTGGTCCTAAACTGGAACATTCATGATAATATCCACTTGGATCACAGAATCCCTATAGTGCAGAAAGAGGCTATTCCGCCCATCGAGTCTCCACCAACCCCCTGAAAACCCCAACCAGACCCAGCCTACCCTCATATTCACCATGGCTAATCCACCTAGCCTGCACATCCCTGGACACTATGGACAATTCAGCATGGCTAATCACCCAACCTGCTCATCTTTGGACTCTGGGAGGAAACTGGAGCACCTGGAGGATACCCACACAGACACAAGGAGAATATGCAAACTCCACACAAACAGTTACCCAGGGCTGAATCGAACCAGGGTTCCTAGTTCTGTAAGGCAGAAGCAAACCAGTGACCCCCATGGGTCTGGGACGTGATCCATCATTCCCAGAAGATGGGTCTGTTGAGTGTCTATCTGTCCCTTGATCAGGAAAATACATCGACAGGGTGGATCATGAGTATCTGCTTGGGATATTGCAAGCTTTTGGGGTCAGGACATACTTTTGTCTGATTCTGTTCACTGTCTCAGAGTGTTTAATGAAGGTTAATGGGACCCTGACAATGCCCCTGCACTCCGGGAGGGTGAGTATGTCAGGGCTGCCCCTGTCCAGCCAGTTGTAGTCTCTCTGCCTGGAGCCATTCCTACACTTCTTGCGCAAGTGGGTATCAGTTTGGCTTTGGGCGGGCCGGGGCTGCTGGTGGTCCTTTCGGCATACACCGACAACGTGCTCTTCCATGTGCACAGACTCAGCTGACCTGTGAAGGATGTACGAGTGCCAGGAGGTCTACTCTGCAGCATCCTCGCTGAGGATCAACTGGAGTAAATGTTTGGGACTTTGGTCGGTCTGTGGCAGATGGACGCCCCCTGCTGGAGCTGCTCCATTACTTCACATGGAGTACCACTCACCTCCCCTCCCTGGGAGTCCAGCTTTACCCTGCCAAGGAATCTTGGATGGCAGTGTGCGGGCTCCTGTACATAGGTTTGTCCTCTTCGTCTGCTCTTTTTTCTTTTTTTTTCCCTTTCTTCTTTTCTCAGTTTTATTTAGTTTTTGCTTAAAGTTACCTGATAGAGAGAACTCTTCAGTAGGAAGGCAGCTTCGATGGGGTACGGCAGCAGTGTCTTCAGAGGCAGTGTGGCTACAGAGTCGGCCAGCCTGGGAAGCCTGGAATGGGACTCTCACTTCCGTGTGGAGTGAGCTGGTATAACCTATAGCAGGGACTCTGGCGGCGGCTTGGTATGGACTGGTGGAACCCGGAACAGGGACGCTGGCAGCATGGTGTAGGCTGGTGTGGCCTGGAGTGGGGCCTCTGGTGGAAGACATGGCATGGGCTGGTGTGGCCCGGAGCAGGGACGCTGGTGGAAGGCATGGCGTGGGCTGGTGAAACCTGGAGCAGACTGTAGGAGCGGAGAGAGAAAAGTTGGACTCTCTTTAAGTTATCTTTCGCTTTTAAATTTTATTTTAAGTGAATGAGAATGGCCTCTGTGCATGGCGACGGTACACACTTTTCACTGTATTTTGTATTGAATACAAATCACAGTAAATGATTCAGTTCTGAGTTAGATCAGCTTACCTTTGCCTTATCTGATTTACTTATCTATCACAGACTTTTGAGATCTCAATGGCTCAGGATTGAACCCTGCAGTGTGGCACTTACTATTCGAATAACTCTTGCTTTTATCTTATTTCACAACCTCTTTTCTTGCATCCTTCTTTGACTGGAAAGAGGCTTGGGATGTGACCCAAGCCTTCTTCATCTTTGATTTAGTATTGTGCATTGAGAAGGGTTGTGAAATGGAATTGGCCAATTATCTTGTTATGACAGTTCCTTTAGGGAAAATTGACATGATAGAACTCTTCATTGGGATGGAAAGTGAAGTAGTCCAATGTGAAACTAATTCTAAATCTAAACAAAGGAACCTATGAAGGTACGAGCAGTGATTTGCTTGTGATAGACTGGGTAACTTTATTAAAAGGCATGACAATGGATATGCAATGGCTTTATTTAGTTAATGCATGCATTGCAATAGTTACACACTCCTTTTGGCAAAAGAGAACAGGACAAGTGGACCCATGATGGTGAACAAAAGAAATCAAGAACAGAATTTGATCTGAAGATAAGTCACATGCCTGAAGACTGGGAACAGTTTAGAATTCAGCACAGGAAGACCAGGAAGTTGACTAAATGGAGAGAAATAGAGTATGAGAGTAAACTTTCAAGGAAAGTAAAAGCAGACTGTAAGAAATTCCATAAGAATGTAAAAAGAAAAAGGTTAGAGAAGCCAACAGTCTGAAATGAAAGTCTTAATAATGGAGAACAAGGAAATGGCAGATCTCTCAAAGTCTAGGGAAGCAAGAAACTATTGGGAAGGTTGATGTGATGGAGATTAGCAAAACAAATGCTGAAGAAATTGGCAGGATTGAAAGCTGATAACTCCCTATGGGCTGATAATCTATATCCCAAGGTACTAAAAGAGGTGGCTATGGAAATAGTGGATGCGTTTATTGTCAGCTTCCAAAATTCTGCACGTTCTGCAACTGTCCCAGCAGATTGGAGAGTGCAGATGTAACCCCACTATTTCAGAAAGGAGGAAGGGAGAAAACAGGAAATTATACACCGGTTGGTCCAACATCAGCAGCAGGGAAAATGCTGGGGTTTATTGCAAATGATATGATAACAACACTTAGAAAATAATAATGGGATTACAGAAAGCCAACATGTATTTATGAAGGTGAAATTGTGTTTGACAGATATACTGGAGTATTTTGAGGATGTAACTGGAAGAATAGATGGGGGAGAAATTGTGGATGAAGCATTTTTGGATTTTCAGAGTGTTTTATGTAAAAACCCATGAAAGTGTTTAGTGTGTAAAATCAAAGCACATTGGGGATAAAATACCGGCATATATTGATAATTGGTTAGCACTCAGGAAACAGAGAGTTGAGGTGAATTTTGTCAATTTTGTTGAGTTACTTGGAAGATTTCACCCTGTGAGGCCTCACGGTCTCAGTCTATTTTCTCAGTCTATCATCCCTCATTAACTACCTCCTCTGCCATGTGGTGCCCCTCTCGTACATGCTGGCTTGACTCTTCCATTTGCTGTAGCCGAATGAATGGCCACTGGCTGGATATCTTGGAATAAACTGACATCCTTGGTGTCAGCAGCATCTTTAAAACGCTGTCGTGCACCTGGACAAATGCTGGCATTTCAAAGCTGCCCTGCATGGGATCCTGGCCGACAAGGGGAAATTTTCTTGTGATCTACTGACAAGAACATTAACATTCTGGTGGATATGGTGGTGCAGAATAGGGCCATCCACTTCCTGTAGGACTGCCAGAGGCGGTCACAACACCAGACCCTGCCAGTCCGGACTGAGGTTGCTACCCAGGTCATTGCAGTCTCTGCCATCTGCAGGATGCCCAACAGTGAAGGAAGAAGGTCAATGACCTTCTACGCTCTGCCATAGTAAGTGCCATCATCGTCCTTAAGCTACTTCATGCTCACTTTATCTCTGCTACTGTAACCACCTAGTGCTCATGCTGCACCCCTCTCACTTCCACATGCAATATCTTCCCTCACTTGCTCTTGCTCACTCCAATAGCTCCCATCCGACTAACCCTGCACGTCCTCTGTGTTGCCTACCCCCTGTTTGGATCACCTCACCGCCTTTTTCCAACCTGCACTAGAACCAAAATAGTCACTCATTTCATTCTATTCCAGTTGCTCATCTCACTCTATCCCTCCCTTTCTCTCATTTTAGGAGAAAGCAGCTTACAATAGCACTGAAAGAGCCAAGATGGGGTGCCCACTATTTGTCTTCCTATTCCTTGTGAGGACAGGATCCTGGCATTTCTGGAGAGGGTCAGGATAGTTCCAGTGGAAATGCTAAAACATCCATGTCCCACCAACTGAGTAAGAAGCCAACAACAACAACAAAAACAAAGTTGCTGGAAAAGCTCAGCAGGTCTGGCAGCATCTGTGAAGAAAAAATCAGAGTTAATGTTTCGGGTCCGGTGACCCTACCTCAGAACAGGAAGATGTTCCTTGCAATGCAACTCTCACATTAACTCTATCATCAATGTAGTTTTCACCTGCCACTGCTTAAAACCCTTTGCCATGGCACCTTCTCTCTTTTGCAGGTCCCAGTGGCATGTCCACAGTCTGGGCAGGTAAAAGGGTGTCACTGGCACACATCTCCTCCTCTATGGAAGAAGCCAAGATCCCACAGTGGATGTACCAGCAAGGCTGCCTCCTTCACACTCTACCAGCTCAGACACTGACAACTCAGTGGAAGTTTTACCTAGTATCTGGCTAAATCAGCATCTGCTGGTTGAGCACTTCACTGCCTCATCTCCACAACTGGTCAAGGAAGAAATATCCCAGGACACTAGCTGTCAGAGGAGTCCGAATACCTGCTCAGCCCCAGACAGGAGAGGACCCAAAGATGTCGGTCATTTATGACTTGATACAAATGCACAAGCAGATGCAGAAGCAGCAGAAGGTTTCATGAGGAACAATGGCCACCATAGAGAAACAGTTTCAGGAATGCAGCAGTGCTGTGATACACTGCTGCCTCATGCATGGAGTCATTTGGCTGCCTCCATGGACAAATTGCTGGCTGCTATGGAGAGCTAGGACCAACAGTCTTTGAGTCTACTGGATCTGCTAGACCTACACTCCATTGTCTTAGCCATTGTTTCAATTACCAACAACAAACAGAAAAGGTTACAGAGGACCTTGGCCTTACTCCAGTTGCCCTTTCCTCACAAGGAGACAGGACCGTGCCAGTGAGCACCCAGCCAGGGGAGAAACTACTTAAAGGACCCTGTGTTCTCCTCTAAGGGCACTTTACAGGTGGTTGGACTTCCTCCTTTAGCCTGTCTGCCACCCTTAGGCATGTGGGAATCTAAGCTGAAGCGGGTACACTAGCCTCTGGCAAGGATGTGCTCAACATGTTTGTGCCCTCTATACACAAACACCCCCATCCAAAGTTCCAAGGCCAATGGATTCCACTGTATAGCAGACTCAGCTGTAGACTAGGGACTCCACTGAGACATTGTGGGGGAGAGGGGGGAGAGAGAGAAAGAAGACCTTCTGAGCATCTTGGTGGCATGGGTGACACTTGCTTGTAAATAAAGTCCCACATCTGTAAATATATGATCACTTCTGACTGTTATCTATTGGCCTGAATTGTCGTGTAGCCAAAAATGCAAACTTGAAGATACTGAAGCCACTGATCCTTATTGCTAGACCATGTTCCGTAGACCCAGGTGCAAACTGAGCAGCTGCTGCTCAAGTTGGTGATGGGTCAATTGCAGAGATCTGCGACTGTGGCAATTTAGTTCCATTCCTTCAGGGGCATCACAGACATCAATGGCCGAACTGTTAGCTTATTTGGCACGGTCACCAGTGTTTAGGACAAAGACACAGTAGGTTTATGTCTTGAGGGTCACAAGGAATGCTGAGCTCACAAGTATTTTATGGCTTCACTTTGAGAGGGTGTGTTTCTGTTGTTGCCCCTTAAAGGGCCCACATAGGTATCACTTGCGAGACCCCCCCTCACAAATGGCAGCACTTACCCTGCCAATGCCAGATATGGTTGTGGCCATCTCCAATATATTGCATTATTGTGATTTACAGGATGGTGGAAGGCAACAGTGGCCACTTTTCAGACTTTGGGTTCCAGGCCCCATCTCACCATGGGACTGAGTCCCCAAACATCAAACTCCCTGACTGGTTGGTCCTCCTGTCAATGCCGTAAGTGCTGAACCGACTTCAAGTCTCCACCCAACCCGTCTTTCTGAGTCTGTAATGACCAACATTTCCCCAGCCCAGCTACCAGGTATATGAAGTGAAAAAGCCAGGTCTTGTAGTCCTTCACCTAGAGGGTGGTGAACTTATGGAATTCAGTACCATATAAACTATGCACATCAAGTCAATGATTGTGTTTAAGAAAGAAGAAGATGGATTTTTTGAAGTTAAAGGTGTAGAGGAATATGGGGAGAGAGTGGGGGTGTGCTGTTGAGATAGAAGATCAATCATGATCATGTTGAATGGAGGGGTAGGCTCAATGGACAAAATGGCATACTCCTGCTTCTGTTCTCTTTGGATTGTGTAACAACATTAATGTATACGTGTTGGTTTACATGGCTTTGCTCCAACGTTATTGATCTTCAAGACAAAATGAAACTAACTTCAGAGTATTGTATCAATATGTTAGGGAATCGATTTAATTTGATTTAGTTGATTTAAATTGGGCATTATCATTTGATATTACCTTAGAATCATTTACCAGAAATTCAACTAAATCAGGCATACAAATAATGTGGTTGCAAGTTCAAAATTCTGTGGTGTTCACCATCAGGGCATAAGTAAAGAGTGTAGAGGAATAATCTCCATTGCCAAGATGAGTGTAACTTCAACAACGTTCAAGAAGCTCAACATTATCCAGGAGAAAGCAGCTGACTTGATTAGCACAGCATCAAATATCTTCAGCATTCACTCTGTCCACCACTGATGCACAGTGGTGTTATCATGTGGTTGGTTGTAGGAGAGAAGCCTAAAACCAAATGGAACTAGTGATCAGGTGTTAGTTATATGTTAATTCAGAGAAATTGAGTGAAAACTGGATGTATATATGTATTTTCTGAACTGAAATAAAACTTTGACTGGAAAAATATTTGCCTGAGTCATGTCTAAGTAAGCTTTTAACCTTTGGTGTTTAACAAGTGGCAACAGTGTGTACCATCCACAAATGCACTTCAGCTATTCAAAATCCTGATTAAGAGCATTTTCCAAACCTGTGACCTCTACCATCAAGACAAGAAGGGCAGTAGATACTGCACTACCTGCAAGTTCTACTGTGAGCCATACACCATCCTTAGAATGACATCAAAGATCATTCATTGTCACTGGGTCACAATCCTGAAGCTCCCTTATGTGCATTGTGAGTGTACATACACCAGATGTACTGCTGCAGATTAAGACGACAGCTCACCACCAACTCCTCGAGGACAATAAATGACAATAACCGTGGGGTCCATCAGTATGCTAATGTCTGATGAATGAATAATCATAAAAGAAATCAATGAAATTCCAGATCAATGGCGGCAACAAGACATGTGTTTTAACCATTATTGCAGTCCATGCACTATTTCATGGGGACATTTGATTCACAATCTGACGTGCAAAGTGTACGTACTATTGGAACTTAATGTGATCGTATAGTACTGCCTGCTGGCTAATGGAGTAGCACTTCAAGTACCTAAGTGTGATTATACGATATTTACAGTTGGGCTTCAGCAACCTTGGTGGCTCACCCCTGTGTATCTGGGACACGAACAACTCTGCAGGAAGCTGTGACATTAATTCCCAGTCCTATTTTCACACCAATCCTGATATAGACATCTAAAGCAACAGAGCAAATTCAGAGGAGCAGGAAGGCTGACATTTTGGGCAGGGTCTAGGCCCGAAACGTCAGCCTTCCTGCTCCTCTGATGCTGCTTGGCCTGCTGTGTTCATCCAGCTCCACACCTCGTTATCTCAGATTCTCCAGCATCTGCAGTTCCTACTATCTCCCAGAGCAAATTCACACTCCTTCCACTGCAGATGGTTACTATGGCAATACTCTCTTTTCAACTTCTGTCAGCAGCTTCAATGTGCAATCATATAACCACCTTACAGCAGGATGTAGCAACAGCTTTTTGGCTGCCAAAGCATTTAGTGGTGGTTGTTGCTTTTCTAAAATAATGTATATCTTTTCCTATTGTGTTATTCCATATATTGAATTAGAATTAACTTTATTGTCATATGTACTCACATGAACACAGTGCAAAGTTTACAAGTCACCACTTACAGCGCCATCTTAGGTACAGATGTAACTAAGTACAGACTCTTAAGAACAAATTCTTGGGAAAGTCAGGCATGAAACCCCATGATGACTCAGTCCTACTTTACCTTGCATTTCCAATATTCCACATTCTCATGCTTAATAATGGATTCTAAAATCTTACCAACAACTAAGATCAGACCAACAGGCCTATTGTTTCCTGTTTTCTGCCTCCCTCCCTTACTAAACAGGGGTGTTATATTAACTATTTTTTCAGTCCTATGGGATCCTCCCTGACTCCAGTGATTCCTGAAAGATCACCACCACCTCTACAATCTTCTCAGCTATTTTCTTCAGAAATCTGAAGTGTAGCCTGTCTGGTCTGGGTGATTTACACATCTTCAGACTTTCCAGCTTCCCCAGCACCTTATCCTTAGTGATGGCTACTAAACTCAACTCCGCCCCCAACTCTCTGGAAGCTCTGGTATGCTGCTGGTGTCTTCCACTGTGAAAATTAATGCAAAGTAACTACTAAGTTCCTCTGCCATTTCTTTGTTCCCCACTTCCCACTACTTCTCCAGCCTCATTGTCCAGCAGTCCAATGTCCATTCTTGCCTCTCTCTTATCTTTCAGATATCTAAAAAAAAACTTGCAGTCTTCTTTTAAGTAACTAGCTAGCTTACTGTCATATTTCATCTTCTCCCCCTTACTGCTTTTTTAGTTTTCATCTGCTGGTCTTTATCATCTGCTCTCTGTCTTCCCACCAATTTTAAACATACTGTATGCTTTTCCTTTTGCTTTTATATGGTTCCTGTCTTCCCTTGACAGCCATGGTTGCCTTGTCCTCCCCTTAGCATGTTTCTTTTCCCTTGGGATGAATTTCTGCTGTGCCTCCTAAATTAGCCCCAGAAACTCCTGCCATTGCTGTTCCACCCTACTCAGCTCCCCTTCCAATCAATTCTGGCCAGCTCCTCCCTCATCTCTTTGTAGTTACCTTTACTCAGTTGTAATACCAATACATCTGGTTCCAGCTTCGCCCCCTCAAACTGAATTTGATCTTATGATGATCACTACCCCCTCGGGATTCGTTCACCTCAAGCTCCATGATTAAGTCTGCCTCGTTACACATCACCAAATCCTGAATTGCCTGTTCCCTAGTGTGCTCTACTACAAGCTGATCCAAAAAATAACACCTAGGAGACATTCCTTGAATTTCATTTCTTGAAAGCCATTGCCAACCTGATATTCCCAGTCTACCTGCATATTGAAATCCCCCATGATTTTTGTAACAGTAACTTTCTTACATTCCTTTTCTATCTCCTGATTTATTTTCTTCCCTACATCCTGACAACTGCTAGAAGGCCTGTACACAATTCCCATCAGAGTCTTTTTTCCTTTGCGATTTCTAAACTTTACCTACAGACTCTATGCCTTTTGACTCTTTATCACTTCTTGCTATCGATTTAATTTCTCAGTTAAAAAGGCAACCCTCTTCCCATCTGCCTGCTTTTTTGATAGGTTGTGAAACGTTGGATATTTCATTTCTAGCTGTAATCCCCTTGCAGCCACGTCTCTGTGATACAACATTGTAGCTGTCAATTTCAATCTGTGCTACAAACTCATTTACCTTATTTTGTATACACCATACATTTAAGTACACCACCCTCAGTCCAGTATTGAGTGCTTCTCTTTCATTCCCTGTGCCTGAAATTAGATTCCTGACCCTTTCCATTCTCTCCATCCTAATACTTGTTCTGGAAACTTTAATAACCTCTGCTGAATACTCTGCCCTTTAACATTTTCCAAAATTTTCCACGCAATTGAACCCACCACCCCCACTATTCAGCTTAGAGACCTTTCCACAGCCCTAATTATGTGATTCACCAGGACTATGGTCCCAACGTGATTCAAGTGGAGCCCATTCCCTTGGCACAGCTCCCTCCTTCCCTAGTACCAGTGCCAATGTCCCATGAATTTGAACTTTTTTCTGCGCCACCAACCTTTGAGCTATGTGTTTACCTCTTGTTGATCCTGTGCCAATTTGCTTGTGGCTCAGGTAGTAATCGGAGATTATTACCCTATTGGCTGTGCTTTTTAATTTAGCCCCTAGCTGCTCATATTACCTCTGCAGAACCTCTTTCCTGTTTCTATCTATATCATTGGTCCCTACGTCCCCGTATCATTTGTCCCAACAAGCCTCTACATGCAGAAATTTCTCTTAAGCCCTTTTCGTACTGTCTCAAGGACAATTTTAAATCAATGACCTCTTGTGACAGACAGTACAACGTGGAAATTATCAGACTAGTTTTCCATAATACAGTCCATCTGATTGACTTCATTAAAAAGGAATGTCAGATAGGATGTATAATGGGAGATAAATTCAATATCATCTGTTTTATGCTTTTGCCCAAAGTTTAAATTAACCCCCTTGTCACTGAAATGGCATCTGTCTGTCTTGGGTGGTGATGGGCTATGCCTCACCTGTGTGTCACTTCTGGGTTGAACATCATCTGTTACTTTGATAACTTATTCTGACTTTTGAAAAGGTGAATATACCAAAATGTAAATATTCCAAATCTGTTGGTGATCTGACTCATTCCTTTTAATAGTAAATTCCAGTTCTTATTATTTCTTGATGTTCTACAGTCTCCATATGTAATATGTGATTTTCTTACATGCTCGGTAGTGTTCTCATCTGCAAGATAAAAATAGACCCACAGCAAATAAAAACAGAAAGAACTGCGGATGCTGTAAATCAGGAACAAAAACAGAAGTTGCTAGAAAAGCTCAGCAGGTCTGGCAGCATCTGTGAAGAAAAAATCAGAGTTAATGTTTCAGGTCCAGTGATCCTACCTCAGAGGAAATTCTGAGGAAGGGTCACTGGACCCGAAATGTTAACTCTGATTTTTTCTTCACAGATGCTGCCAGACCTGCTGAGCTTTTCCAGCAACTTTTTGTCCCACAGCAAATAAAGTTTATTATTATGTAGAATACATACATGTCCAACATGATACATGTTTGTCTGTTAATACCCCACGTATAATTCCATTTAAAGAATGGTCATGATTGTATTTCAGACAACTGGCAAAACAAAAGCAGTAAGTCCTGGACAAACTCGGCAGGTCTGATAATATCTGAGGAGACAGAAATAAAGTTGCTGTTTTGATTCCAGCATCAGTCTAATTCAGAAATTGAACTTGGAAACTTAACTTTGTTTCTCTCTCCAACAGATGCCATCAGACTTGTTGAGTTTCTCCAGCGCTTTCTCTTCTTATATCAGATTTTCAACATCTGCAGTTTTTTGTTTTTATTTTATAAACCTGGAATAACACTCTGGCCTTAGCTTTTGTGAAGGCAGAGGAGGTCTCTGATTGTGACAAAATGGCGTCGAAGGTCAAATTTTGTAAGTTCAACCCTGAACCCAGCACTCAGAATGATCACCAGGTGAGGATGGGAAGAAGCAGACAATGGAGAGAATTATCACCAGGTGAGGGTGGGAAGAAGCAGATGATGGAGAGAATTATCACCAGATGAGGATGGGAAGAAGCAGATGATGGAGAGACTTATCACCAGGTGAGGATGGGAAGAAGCAGGCGATGGAGAGAAGTGGAGGCAGTTTGTATGAGGTTTGTGAAGGCAATCGTACATGTTAAAGTTCAGGGGATTTCATCCACGTCCAATTTTCACTCCTCGGATAATTCAGGAGAAGGTGTAAGACTGCTGGAATTCTTTGAAGAGGCTAGATACCCTTATGGTTAGATCCAGGTGCACTTTTGGGAGGGATCAGCTGTCATTTGGTGGAGATGAAGTGGGCTTTGGTAGAGGTAACACAAAAATGAAAAATATAACTGTGGATGCTGGAAATCTGAAACAAAAACTGAATGTGTTGGAGAAATTCAGCAGGCCCAACAGCATCCATAGAGAGAAAAACAGAGTTAATGTTTTGAGTCCAATGATCCTTTGAAGTTCTGATGAAGGTTCACAGGACTTGAAAGATTAATCCTATTTTCCTGTCTAGAGATGCTGCCAGACTTGCTCAGTTTCTCCAGCATGTTCTGACTTTTTTTGGCAGAGGGAAAGTGTCCTTTTAGACAACTCAAGTGCCTTTTGGGATTGTTAAAAAATAGACATGAATGTGCATAATTAGTGGATAAACTAATTGAAACTTTCAAGCTCATTGGAACTATGAAGCAGTCCAGTCATTTAAATCACTTGTCCTTTAACTTTTCCAGAAAACTACTGTTTAAAAGCCCTGCTATTTCACTCTGTCTTTTGACATAAACCAGAGGACTGTCATCAAAGGAATTGTTCTGCATGATGATTTCACAATCTATTGTCATAGTGGGGTGCGCAACAGTTTCCAGTTTGATTGAGAGCTCCAAGTGCTTGTGAAGTTTTTGTAGTGGGGCTGTGAATATAAATGCTTGGATTAAGTTGTTCAAAGAAGTTCAATGTTGTGGATGGGGTTTTAATCAATGAGTGTTTTTTTTTTAAATAAGCACATATGAAAAATGGAACTGTAATGAATTTTATCTGTCAGCCCGTGGTGAATGTTGAGAGAGTTGGCACGGAGGGCTTATGAGCAATGGGTGGTTGTTGAGCTGAGATAGGTTGCCATGAAGGGTATGATGGTCCATGGGAATGGATTGGGCAGCATATGATTGTTTTGGCTGGTATGGATGTAACATGGAGACTTTGTGAGGGAATGAGGGCTAGTTTTATTTAATTTCATTAATGGTCCCACAGCACAAAGGTGAGCCTTTCCAACAGCCTACTTTGGCAATCGGCAGCTCTTGTGGTTGCCACCGAACTCTTTCTGGGGACAGCATAGGAACAGACGTAGGCTATTCAGCCTGTTCAAGCATTCAATGAGATCATGGCTGATCAGTGGCCTAACTCCATATATCTGCCTTTGGCCATATCTCTTGGTACCTTGGCTTAACAAAAATGTATGTATCCCAGATTTAAAAGTTAGCACCTGATTCTGCATCAACTGTTGTTTTTGAAAAGAGTTCCAAACATCTCTCACCCTTTGTGCGTAGAAGTGCTACCTGACATCTCTCCTGAGTGGTCTGGTCCTAATTCTCAGACTATGCCCCCTAGCTGTAAAATTCCCAACCAGTAAAGATGGTTTATCTATTGTCTTTTTCTGTTAATATCTTGAAGACTTTGATCAGATCATCCCTTCTAAATTATAGAGAATTCCTTCTCTTTACTATCGGTGTACAACAGTGTTATCATCTAGTAGATTTTAGGAGGGATTCCTAAGACCAAATGGGTATAGTGATCAGGTATTTGTTGTATGTTATTTGGTTTTAGTTCCAACGACAGTCACTTTCATCTCCCCACAATGCAACACTAACTCTCCGGCATGCTTCCTTCTCCTAAATCAGGTTTCTGGAAATGGATATTTTCCCAACTCCGCAATCCTGACTGGGGAACAAAAATTCAAACTTTGGTGCAAGATTTTTATTGTGCATTCTATACCTAACCTCAGCCATATTAACTCTCAGGCACATTTGCTAGGGTGGTACCTGTATTGCCCGTATTCTTGGAAGAATTTTACTTTTGTTACCTTATCATAAAGTTACTACTGGGTCTGGTATCATATGTGCAGCAGATGTGTGATATAGACGTGCATAACACAAATTTAACTGGAGTATTCAAAAGGGTCAAAACAAAGAAGGATTAGGAAAAAGTTGAAGATTGGAACAGGCATTAACTGTAGAAGATGGAAACCAAAAGAATTGCGGATGCTGTAAATCAGGAACAAAAACAAAGTTGCTGGAAAAGTTCAGCAGGTCTGGCAGCATCTGTGGAGGAGAAAACAGAGTTAACATTTTGGGTCCGGTGACCCTTCCTCAGAACTGTAGAAGATGGACTCAACGTACTCAAATGTTGCACCCACTTTAATTGTTCCTCTCATGCTGCAGTGCTGGGGACTTTGGGGAGCTGGAAGGAGGAAGAAGCCTGCTGCTGCCACAAAAGGTCATGGTCAGAAACAGCTTTGGAGGTCAGTGTCAGGGTGTTGTGATATGATGCTAGATTCTATGCAGGAAGTAACAACCAGGCCAGGAGAGGTGAATACAGTTGCACTTCTATCTACTGCCTGTTACGAATATACCCCTAATTCGGTTATGCCCCACCTCACTCTATCTTGTCACACCTACTCCATCACAACGCTCCTCAAACCCACTTATCTTTCAAGTGAATCTATGCTTCTCTTTCTCTCTTTTCTTTACATGCCCATTTGTCCATCCATCCTGTCACTCATGCAATTTGAGTGAACTCTTCCTGTCACCTTCACCATATGCATTCTAACCATGAGCTGCACACACAGCATTATGTCACTCATAGGCTGCACTTTCCCTTGTTGCAGGAGAAACAAGCACAAAATGTGAAGGAAATGGAACGAACTGTGCTGATTCTGCACAGTTATCAAATACAGAGATCATAAAAAATAAAGTGCAGAGAATCAGTGGTATTAATAATTCGCCAGATCATATGAGAAATGAGAATCCTGCAACTCTAAGTGACAGTAATATATATCATTGACCCACATGTCATCCAACACTCAGTCAGGTGACTTGATTTCAGCAGCAAGTAATCTCCATAATCCCCTTTGATTAGTTCTTACTGTGCCAATACAAATTTGTTTCTTTTCTCTGTCTGGGCTTTTGCTTGTACTGTTGTACTGTAACAGGAGGAGTGTGCTGGTTATCAAGCTCTAAAAATCCATGAGACATCCAAAAGTATAAATATCCAATTGATTCACCAAGGTGGTTAAATTACTGTCCTTTTACTCTTATCTAGGCCAAAAAAGACTCCTACCAGATTTCATCAATAAACATAGAAACATATTTATTATGAACAAACTTAGACTTTAACAAGTGGAACAAACTACTACTATAGTTGCATATTTAAACAATAACTCCTTCTAATCTGAACACACACACACACATTCAACCATAGATGGGATGCGATGGGACATACAGCTCTGCAGACTTACTATGGGTGAGAAAAAAATAGACTGTATCATGATTTCAAAAGTCAAAGGTATAAATGAGGTAATTTTCTCACAATTCTTTCAGTTTCCATTGACAAGCTCACATTACTTTTAGTCTCAGAGTTGTGAAATCCCCAGTTCAGATTACCTGACCAGGAAGATAGTCAGTTAGACCAGGTGTTTTATTGAATTGAAAATTTAGTTTTCAGAGTCTATGAACATTGCCTTTTACTCAAAGAGAGTTCGAGAGAGAGGGAGAGCTCTGCTTCCTTGTAAACCTCCACAAATGTAAGCGTGCTTTTACAGGAGAAAGAGAGATCTGTGTTTGCCATAGGCTTCTCAGAAGTTTCTTTTCTATTGCACCCTGCACTGTGTGGAAAAACAGAAACTAACAGACTAAATGCTATTGCTAGACTACCTGCCTAGGAAAATTAACAATTCCATCTCATCTCTCTATGTCTAAATAGCACTTCTTTTCCAAAGGTCATTTGACCTTTTCTAAACAATAAGTAAATGTCTCAAGGCTAGTGAGTTGATATCACGTGGCATCGCAAGTATGTCCTCTTCCAAGGCTAGAAAGGCCAACAAATGACAATCAATCATGACAATCAAATTAGTCTATGCAGGTCTTGAACATGGCCATGCAGAATCTTAGATGCCAGCATATCTGTTATCCTACACAAACAGGAAGTGGTGGAGAAACTCAGCATGTCTGGCAGCATCTGTGGAGAGAGAAGCAGAGTTAACGTTTCAAGTCTAGTAACCATTCATCAGAACTATAGGCCTTGTTGTGTCACTTGGCAAGCAGCTCTCCAGCAGACTGATGGAAGTGAAGTGTGATTGGGCCATGACAAGACAATGGTGAAAGGAGACTAGAACTGAGAGCTCCCAACAAAGTGCCCTCATGTCTCACCTGTTTCAAATCCAGGTCCGACAGCTTTTAATTGGGGCCCTCACATGCTCCAAATTCAGAAGCTTTTAGCCAAAATCATCACGGTGGTAAAAGCAGAAATGTAAGCAACCGTCTGTACCTCTGCTGAAACAATAGCTCTTATATTAGGCAGGAGAGGTGGAAAAAGTAAAACGTTATAGTGGCACAGGGATATTCCCATCGGTGTTTGACAAAATAAAGATTTAATGTGTTTTAGTAAAATTGCATCAATTTATCACTTTGCATCACTTCCCATGTTGCCCTTTTTCATTTCCAGATGGCAAATAAACTTCTCAGTTGATGATTGGATGGTCTGAATTGGCAGGGGAATGTGCAATAAGTGGTTGTTTGATGATAACTTGCTTTGAGCTCATGGGATTTGCAATGTGTTGATTGGCATGGAGAGTGGCGGTTGGATGTGCTTGTTACCTTGGTCTAAAGTTAGTGGCTAATTGTACTTTGTAATCATAAAGGCAATAATCTTTCTCCCCTTCCTGCTTCTCTTGCTCTTGCTCTTCTTACTTTTCCTCTGCAGACAATGTGTGCTCAGTACCTCAGCATGCATCACTTCTGCACAATGTTGTTTAGAACACAGTGCTTGATAATTACTGAGACAACAAGGTGCAGAGCTGGATGAACACAGCAGGCCAAGCAGCATCATAGGAGCAGAAAGGCTGACGCTTCGGGCCTAGACCCTTCATCA
>NC_063333.1:36976506-36996003 GCF_021869965.1 Rhincodon typus | reverse complement strand
TGATGAAGGGTCTAGGCCCGAAGCGTCAGCCTTTCTGCTCCTATGATGCTGCTTGGCCTGCTGTGTTCATCCAGCTCTGCACCTTGTTGTCTCGGATTCTCCAGCATCTGCAGTTCCTACTATCGCTTGATAATTACTCTGGGGATTCTGCTAATGTGTACAGACGGGCACTGCCCAGGCACTGAGACCAATCTTGATTATACTGAACTCTTGCTCAATGACACACCATTATTGGATTTGTAACTGCTTTCTTCTGTGAGGTCCTAGTTATCCTGCTGACTGTCAATTTTATGCTTTTCTTCCTATCCTAGAAGCCTACAGCACAGAAGAAGTCCCTTCAGCCCATTGAATCTACAATGGTCAAAAACAGCCACCTAACAATTCTAATCCCATTTTCCAGGACTTGGACCATAGCTTTGTATGCCTTGGCATTGCTAGTGTACATCTAAATACTTTTTAAATGTTATGAGGGTTTCCATCTCTGCCACCCTTATCGGCAGTGAGTTCCAGATTCTCACCAGCCTCTGAGTGAAATAACAAATTCCTCACATCTTCTGTAAACCTCCTGTCCCTTACCATAAATCTATGCCCTTGGTCATTGACCCATCCACCATGGGGAATAGTTCCTTCCTGTATACCCTATCTGTGCCCCTCATAATTTTATACATCTCAATCATGTCCCCTCTCAGCCTCCTTTGTTCCAACGAAAATAATTCCAGTCTGTCCAATCGCTCTTCATAACTGGAACTCCCCAGCCCAGGCAACATCTTGGTAAGTCTCCTCTGCATCCTCTCCAGTGCTGTCACATCTCTCCTATAATGTGGATTCCAGAACTGCATACAATAGTTCTGGCCCTAACCAACATTTTATACAGTTTAAGTATTACCTTCCTGCTGTTAAACTCTATGCCTTGGCTAATAAAGGCAAGTGTCCCAGTAGCCTGTAATCTAAAGTTATCCTCCTCACTATTCACCTCCACACCAGTTTTCACGTTATCCATGAACTTAATGATCAACCCTTCTATATTCCTAAAAATGTTTATATATGCTACAAACAACAAGGGCCCCAACACTGATCCTTATGGAATCCCACTGGACACAGACTTCAAATCACAAAAACACCCTTCAAATATCATCCCCTGCTTCATGCCGTTCAGCCAATTCTGGGTCTAATTAGTCAAATTTCCTTGGATCCCCTTGGCTCTTACCTTCGCTATCAGTATCCTATGCAGAACTTTATCAAAAGTATTGCTGAAGTCCACGTAAACTATGGTGAGTGTATTGCCCTCATTTATTCATATGGTCATTGCTTTGAAAATTCAATCAAGTTGGTCAGACCTGAACTCCCCTTTATGAAAACTTGCTTACTGTTCTTGGTTAATTTCTGCCTGTCCCAAGCACAGATTAATTCTGTCCCTCAGAATTTTTCCAATAGTTTCCCCAGCTGAGTTTAGACTGACTGGCCTGTAATTTCTTGGTTTATCACTTATTCCTGTATTACAATACATGACCAGAATATTCCATGCATTCTGGAGTAAGCAAGTGAAATATCCCTCTCCTTTCCTTATGTGTTGGAATGCGACTAACATTCTCAGTGCACCATCTCTGCAAATTTGTGTTCTGTGATGTAGGCTTGACTAAGTTCAACCTTAGAAGGTGCAGATGTGGCCCAATTCATTACATGGTTCTGGTCCTAAATTAAGTACTTACGTAATTACATCAATATGTACTTCAATGGGTGTAGTGTAGTTATGATGTATTGGTTGGTAATTTGAATATAATTTTAATTCAGTCTTACCATTCTTTTCCACCACTTCCTGTCCATCATTACCTGATTCAACTGTATTTTTAGCCTTCTCCAACACTTCTATTTCTTTTATAATCCCTAAATCTCATTGTTTTTTTTATTCATTAACGGGATGAGGGCGTCACTGGCTCGGCAGCATTTATTGCTCATCCCTAATTGCCCAGAGGGCAGTTCAGAGTCAACCACATTGCTGTGGGTCTGGAGTCACATGTAAGCCAGACCAGGTAAGGATGGCAGTTTCCTTCCCTAATGGACATTAGTGAACCGGATGGGTTTTTCTGACAATCGGCAATGGATTCGTGGTCATCATTAGATTCTTAATTCCAGATTTTTTTTATTGAATTCAAATTCCACTATCTGCTGTGATGGATTTTGAACCCGGGTCCCCGGGACATTATCTGGGTCTCTGTATTAACAGTCAGCAATAATACCACTAGGCCATCACCATTGAAATAGACATTTAGTGTCATTGTTCAGTAGGATCTCAGATGTCCCAATCCCTTATCATATTGTTTTCACCCTATACTATTGCAAATTACAGTACAATTTAATATTGAACTGTGCGGGACAATGTCAGACCAGCTGAGTACACTGCACAATTGACTATGAGACCATAAGACATAGAAGTAAAGCCTTCTCGAGTTTGCTCGACTTTCAGTGAGATCATAGCTGATTTGATAATCCTCAACTTTATTTTCCTGGCTTTTCCCCATAACCCTTGATTTTGTTACTGATTAAGAAGCTGTTGATCTCAGCCTTGAATATTTAACAACCCAATCTCTGTAGTCTGAAAACCTGAACTCGCAATTCTACTACTACTATCTCTGTAGTCTGCTGTGTTAAAGAACACCATGGATTCATTACCCTTCTAGGCGAGGAAATTTCTGTTCATTTCTGTTCTAATAGGGTGACCCCTTGCTCTAAGTTTATGCCCTCTGGTCCTAGACAATGTTGCCTATAGGCTGTATGACCTTATGCATGTGCAGCCACTCCAGTTCTGTGCATGACGAGCAGTGGCAGCATGACAATCACGGCATTGACTTCGTTTCTGCAAGTTGCTGCTGCACACAAGCCTCAGGGGCCCACGCAGCCACGAAGAAAATGAAAAGGAATGCTGGTCCTAGACTCTCCCGATGTCCCAATCCATTGAGATTGCGGAATTGGAATCTAATAAATCATACTTTGATAAAATGAGATTTTCATCAAAAAGGGTTTGCTTAGTGACTAATTATTGTTTTCTAGCAAGGATTGAATGACACTGTTTACCACTGAATGGATAAACTCTTTGACAGGAATATGGAATTATTATCCTGAAGTAGTTTAGGATAGGCTTAGTATGATTCAGTGAATAATAGTTTAATAAATGCTTTGAAGGCTTGACATTCAATAAAATGACAGCTGAATTTACAGAGATTTTGAAATGTGTTTTATTCCTTCCTGTGCAAAATAAAACTAAACTGCCTTCTTTCTGAACAGATATATTTTAAATACAGTTTATGAACTAATATATATATATCGATTTACTTTTTGAACTGGTGATTTGGAGGGCATTTTGAATGCCAAAATAATATTTGCAGAGCACAACTCATTTTACTGTCTGCTTCTTGTACTGGGTGAACCATGTTAATACTAACATGCCTGCTTGAAACAGTAGGACTATATATGAGACCTTTGTAATTGATTCAGTACAACAATAATCAAGAATTTGTAAAAGGTATTTTTGTTACCCTTTCATGTAATAATTACAACATTGTGGGATTAGAACAGTATCAAGAACATCGTTTTTGTTGATGTACCCATCTGCCTGTCAGTATAAAGTAGGAATGTTGCCATGTTACCATGCCATGATTCTTTTCTAATTTTTATAATATGACTAATACTAAGCTGTTAAAAAATGTGACAATGCTGAAGTAACCAAAAAAGTCACCAAAACATTGCAAAAGATCAGGTACATACATGGAAAACAAGAGCTGAGACAGGGAATGAAAACAGAAATTGCTGGAGAAACTCAGTAGGTCTGGCGGCATCTGTAGAGAGAAATCAGAGTTAACATTTCAAATCCAATGACCTTTTTTTCAGAACAGAGATAGGGAACTGTTTTTGAGACGATCTGAACAGAAGAGTGTGGTTCAGAGGAAGTATTATGCGATTATGATCTCTTATGACCTTCAGTGCCAATTTAGTTATGATGATGGACTGCTTGAGGAGGATTCAGTATGTCCTTCTCCTCATGAACCTTTGCTTGTTATGAATATGGAAAGGAAAACTTTCTCAAAATATTTCCCACGTTGTGGCTTTAAATGGAGTCACTTTCTGTTATTGGTAAGGTTTCCTTCTGAAGACATGTCTGTTTAACTACAATAGTGTACAACACAATACAGTTGACACTGATATATCTTTAGCACAGCGAACTGTAAAAGTATTTCCAGGCATGTGAAATCAAAAACATCATGAAGAAGATCTGTTTGTATTTGTGACTTCTTCTGGCATAGACACGGGAAATCTATATAAAGAGTAAAATAGGTTGCAGTGAATTGTGAGGTTGGAAGTTAGACTAGTAGCTGTTATTGCTACATATCATAACAGTAAAGTAAGAACAGTTCATCATTCTTTTCAGAATCTGGAGATTACATTAGTCTTTGTTGTATCACTTCTCATTGCTAATATATGATAATTGTATATTTGTGACATTGTTTTATATTTTTAAAATCAATATAGCTTCATGGATATATTTTAGAACTTATATCAGGTGAAGGAGTTTATAGTGACATTGAACATGAGCACATACTCCATGGTACATGAAAACATCAACCCTGGCTGTCATTTTAACATTGCAATAGGATTAGACGAATAAGTCTGCTGTGATCTATATATTATTGTTCTCATTTATAAACACAGTTGTAAATTCTTTTGACTGTTCTTTTTTATTGGCGTGGTGCAGTGCTTCCATTTGTACATACTTTGCAAAGCAGGACTGGACAGTGCATCAATTTTATGATACAGGACTTGAAGGTTTATTGGATCTGTGACTTGGGGGCCCAGATCACCAACTTATTTTTCTGGTTTATTACAATAAGATTTTCTCCACTCACAGTCAGAATTTCAGATAACTAATGACAATTATTCGACACAACAAGGTGCAGAGCTGGATGAACACAGCAGGCCAAGCAGCATCATAGGAGCAGAAAGGCTGACGTTTCGGGCTTAGACCCTTCGTCAGAAATGGGGGAGGGGAAGGGGGTTCTGAAATAAATAGGGAGAGAGGGGGAGGCGGATAGAAGATGGATAGAGAAGAAGATAGGTGGAGAGGAAACAGACAGGTCGAAGAGGCGGGGATGGAGCCAGTAAAGGTGAGTGTAGGTGGAGAGTTAGGGAGGGGATAGGTCAGTCCAGGGAGGACGGACAGGTCAAGGGTGCGGGATGAGGTTAGTAGGTAGAAGATGGGGGTGCGGCTTGAGGTGGGAGGAGGGGATAGGTGGGAGAAAGAACAGGTTAGGGAGGCAGGGACGAGCTGGGCTGGTTTTGGGATGCAGTAGGGGGAGGGGAGATTTTGAAGCTTGTGAAATCCACATTGATACCATTGGGCTGCAGGGATCCCAAGCGGAATATGAGTTGCTGTTCCTGCAACCTTCGGGTGGCATCGTTGTGGCGCTGCAGGAGGCCCAGGATGGACATGTCATCTGAGGAATGGGAGGGGGAGTTGAAATGGTTCATGACTGGGAGGTGCAGTTGTTTATTGCAAATCCAGCCTAGGTGTTCTGCAAAGCGGTCCCTGAGCCTCCGCTTGGTTTCCCCGATGTAGGTCCGCTCCACACTCCCCTCCAGCCCCACCACACCCGGCACTTTTCCCTGCAACTGCAGGAAGTGCTACACCTGCCCCCATACCTCCTCCCTCACCCCCATCCCAGGCCCCAAGAAGACTTTCTACATCAAGCAGATGTTCACCTGCACATCTGCCAATGTGGTATACTGTATCCGCTGTACCCGTTGTGGCCTCCTCTACATCGGGGAAACCAAGCGGAGGCTCAGGGACCGCTTTGCAGAACAACTACGCTGGATTCGCAATAAACAACTGCACCTCCCAGTCGCGAACCATTTCAACTCCCCCTCCCATTCCTCAGATGACATGTCCATCCTGGGCCTCCTGCAGTGCCACAACGATGCCACCCGAAGGTTGCAGGAACAGCAACTCATATTCCGCTTGGGAACCCTGCAGCCCAATGGTATCAAAGTGGATTTCACAAGCTTCAAAATCTCCCCTCCCCCTACTGCATCCCAAAACCAGCCCAGCTTGTCCCCGCCTCCCTAACCTGTTCTTCCTCCCACCTATCCCCTCCTCCCACCTCAAGCCGCACCTCCATCTCCTACCTACTAACCTCATCCCGCCCCCTTGACCTGTCCGTCCTCCCTGGACTGACCTATCCCCTCCCTAACTCTCCACCTACACTCACCTTTACTGGCTCCATCCCCGCCTCTTCGACCTGTCTGTTTCCTCTCCACCTATCTTCTCCTCTATCCATCTTCTATCCGCCTCCCCCTCTCTCCCTATTTATTTCAGAACCCCCTTCCCCTCCCCCATTTCTGACGAAGGGTCTAAGCCCGAAACGTCAGCCTTCCTGCTCCTATGATGCTGCTTGGCCTGCTGTGTTCATCCAGCTCTGCACCTTGTTGTCTCGGATTCTCCAGCATCTGCAGTTCCTACTATCTCTGATACAATTATTCGACATTTTGGTGTCAGCATGAATTTGTTACGATTTAACAAACTTATGCATTATAAAGTTGAATGTTATAGATAATCAGGCCTGATTGGTTATTGAAGCATAACAGGTTTAGAATTACCTGTTGGTACTTCTGGTGGTGGCAACAGACTATTGAGTTTAGGTATGAGGCAGTAAACCATCTGGAATACAATGGACTCCAATCAGCATATCTCTCCATACCTGAAATGTTCTCGAATTATATGATGTCTTTTACTTCATTAGCTTCTTCTTGAATGCTATCTATTTATATCTTAATGATGTAGACGAATAACTTTCAAATGCAGGGTCTAACTGCCGCTGACAGAAATAAAAAAGATGCAGATTGTAGTTGCAATGAATGACCAAAAACCATGCAGACACAAAATTTAATTATCGAGGAGACAGAGTCATGTTGGAACAAATAATCTCTTTTTGTGATTGGAAAACCCTCATAATCCATTACTAATAAATTACAAGCGTGTTAAGAAGATTTTACTCATAACGGAAATCAAGTTGCTATTTTATTCTCTGACCCTTTCCTACTAAACACAATAGAGCCAAACTTGGCATTGAAATTAGCACTAAGCAACTCACATCACCTACCACTTCTTGGAGGAAAGGGTGAGAAGGTGACCTACCCATCTTGAAATGCACAGGAGGGTCCTACAATTTCTATCCTGTTCGTTCTACGTCAGTGGCTGGGTGCCAATTGCCTGGAACACATTTGTGGTAGCAACAAGAAGTTGTCATTGGCTAATGTTATCAGCTCATTTATGCTGGCTGCTGGTGGCTTATTGTCGACATCTTGTTACGAACCCTTGGATAAACAGCTGGAGTTCCCCACCTTTTCAGGCAGAGGATGAGTTTGAACATGAAACCCAGGGTCCAACAGTATGAATGGAACCTCCAAATTTAATTGTAATATACAAATATTTGGAATATATGCCACACACGGTACATCAACTTGTGGCCATGTTGAGCAGCAACCTAAGCTGCGGTCCTTAAAGTAGCTCAAAACCATCTTCATTTTCTGTTTTTGTGGGCCCTGTTGTTTGAGGAATTTGTAAGTCTGATCCCACTTCTTTCATTTCATGCACTGCAGCAATCTGGTATTGTAGTTATATAAATGCAGGAAGATCTTGATGAATTATCATATTAATGACTTCAGTAACACAGATAATGAGCTTCAAATATCAGATTAAACTTAGAAATCCAATGAAGGAGGTGCTGTGATTCAAATATTGAAATTAATTCTCACTCGTGTTCTGACTCAAGTCACTATTTGTATTTAAATTGATTGGTCAGTTACAGGGTGATTACAACCCTTCCCACCTATTTATGATGATTAATAGTTTTATTTTTCTTCTAGGGGTGTTGTCAGAGTTGACATAAATTTACAAAACGTGGACATTGACCAATGTTCAACTGAAGGATGGTTTGGAGGAACACACAAATGCAGGCTCAACAGCACTAAGGTAAAACCAAATGTACTTGTTGAAATGGGTCTCCCTTTGACAGGCTAAGTAGAGGATTTACTTTCATAGTCATGGACTGTTTTAGATGTCAAATCAGCACTGAAAATGAAATCAAATAAATCACTTTATTGTTGTCTTGGTTGAACTTTTGTACATTAAAATGTATATGTGTTATTATTCTTTATTTCATATGTTTCAAACATTATGAAAGTTTGGATTTCTCTTACAAATCTAAAGAGCTGTTGCTGATGATGTATAAATCACATAGATTATCACATAAGAAATGCAATGTCTAATTCTGGCAATCATCCTTGTTGTTAAGCTTGGAAACTATTGATAGCCTTTGTTCAAATGTTGCCTCCAATGATAAGAGCACCATTAAAGTAGGTCTGTATAATAAATTACATACTGCCATTACTCTTGGAGATTTCATTGGACATTAGATGGAGTGTATAAGTCATTCTTCTGTTGGGAATAAACTTCAACTTACCACAAACAAAAACAGAAATTGCTGGAGAAACTCAGCAGGTATGGCGGCATTAGTGAAGAGAAAGCAGAGTTTCCATTTCGGGTCCAGTGACCCTTCTTCAGAACACTTAGGCTGTATTGTTCGAGAGAGACGTCAAGAGTGTGCGTATGACAGCACATGGCACTGAGTGTGGATCTGAGGATGTGGCGAGGACAGCTGCCTGAGGAATGTTTACATCATAGAGAGACCCTATGATCCTGGGTGGATTCTAAACACTAAAGATGAAGCTTTAGTCGGCATCCATGTGCGATAAGTCTAAGCCAGAGGCAGTCACCGAGGAATGTGGCGTGGCTATGGACGCGAGTTTTAACAAATATCTTATCAAACACTAGGAATGACAATGAAAGTAATGATGTCAAACAAGAAGAAAGATGAGAACAGGAATCCTGTCAGAGAGAGGAGTAAAACTTCTTCAAGGCAGGCATACCTTAAAGACATGCTACAGTGAGTTAACACTAAACAAAAAACAGAGAACTGCAGATGCTGTAAATCAGGAACAATAACTGAAATTGCTGCAGAAGCTCAGCAGGTCTGGCAGCATCTGTGGAGAAAAAGCAGAGGGAAGGTTTCAGGTCCAGTGACTCTTTATCAGAGCAGATCTACTGTCTTGGAATTTAGAGGGAAGACGTTCAGCCAGTTTTCTTTCTTATAACTGTGAAAGTGTCAAAGTGAATGTGTGGTGACATTAACGGTCTGAATTACTACCTTCTTGTCTGCCATAAATATTCCTCTGAAAAGACTGTCACAGGGATACAAAACTTACCTTGAAATAGGCCTTTTTTTTGTTTGTATGGGTAAACATGTGAAATGTAACCTGATGTGTACCATGAAGAGTCAGTGAACCTGTGGTGACCATAAACAATCTAAGTTCCCACCTCTTTTTGTCTGCCAGTTATAGAGTATTATGAACTCCAAATGCTCAGATATGCTTTTCAACATGTCTGTGTTGCGCAAGTGGAAATTAAACTAGAAAAACAATATTGTTTTTGAGGAATGATCATTGAAAAAGCCTCAAAAGGAACAAAAGGGTGAGGCAGAATATCTTGAACTTTCACAAATCATTTTTCTTCTTCAATTCACTGCTTATTCAGATAAAAAAAAACATCTACTTCCTGAGTGGAAAAGATATGAGAATCAGTTTTTAGGATTAAATATTAGTTGTTATTCTTCATTGATTTTGAAGGATGTAGATCAAAATTTGTGTCTATTCATTATTTATTAGTTAACGTTAGGTCTCCACAGTTATGAGCAGGAAGGAAAAATATTGACAAATTGTGATGCAAATATGTCAGTACTTATTTCAAGGTTAAAATTGTTGCTAAACAAGTATGCATATTTGTTTATTCGGCAATGAAAGGTGCAAAGTATCATGATTAAAACTTAAGAACTGAAATTTTAGTAATCAGAAAATGACATATTATGAACACCTTTTAAAAAATTGGACTATTGGACTGGAATGTTAGCGTATCACAAATGTGCATTTGAAACAAGAACACATGACTGTTCTGATCCACCATTGTGAAGGCCTGGCAGGGCATCCAGTATCATAAATTTTTAAAGCTAACACTTTGTCTTACACTGGCATTAAGGACTCATGAAGTCAGATGTATTTAAGTCTGAGTCTTAAAGACACCAGATATTGGGTAGAACAGGCTTGAAAGGGCAAGTCGTTCCTTCTCACTCTGGATTCTCTTCTGTTTTCATCAATAATAAAAAAGAAATAGAAAATTGTGTTAATATGGACCGGTAGGAAACTTCAGGCTTTGATGTTGAAGGTTTTGGATATGGGAGAAAGCCTGTAAGTGTGGTGGAAGAAGAGAAGTCTACTGCTTTTAAGTGAGCTTGCTGGTATTTACTAATTGATTTAACTTTAAACATTAATACACAGGAAGAACAAAGTCCCTATGTTATTTAACCAATTTTGCAACTAGGACTAGTAATCAAAGCAATTTATGTTGGAATTTCATATTTTTCAGATTCTTTTCTTGCAGTCTGAGGGTATGTGTTGTTTCAACAGCTCTCTGTGAATCTGATTCTTATTCAATGAATGTTTGTAAGAAAGTGTTGCAGGTTGAATTATTCATGAGATTGTATGGCTTCTTGAATAACAAGAAACATGGCCCGTGGAATTTGGACAAAATGTGTAATTAGTTACTATCTGAGGTGTTTTGTGTTCATTTCATGAGGCCAACCATTTCATGAGCTGTTCAATAGCTGTTAACAGTGTTCTGCCAAAGGAACAAAATGAAAATTGTTCTTTTGGCAAAGATAATAGGTTAATAAAAAAGGCTACTTCTTTCTTGGGTTGCTAACAAGGAACTAAATCAGTGTGATTTTTCAAATGATCTTTAAAGCTAGTGAACAGTGCTAAAGCCTGTAATTCCACAACAAGGAAGGACAATTTTCCAGAGATAGTAGGAACTGCAGATGCTGGAGAATCCGAGACAACAAGGTGCAGGGCTGGATGAACACAGCAGGCCAAGCAGCATCACAGGAGCAGAGAGACTGACGTTTCGGGCCTAGACCCTTCATCAGAAAAGGGGGAGGGGAAAGGCGTTTTGAAATAAATGGGGAGAGAGTGGGAGGCGGATAGAAGAGGGATAGAGGAGAGGATAGGTGGAGAGGAAACAAACAGGTCGAAGAGGCGGGGATGGAGCCAGTAAAGGTGAGTGTAGGTAGGGAGTTAGGAAGGGGATAGGTCAGTCCAGGGAGGACGGACAGGTCAAGGGGGCGGGATGAGGTTGGTCGGTAGGAGATGGAGGTGCGGCTTGAGGTGGGAGGAGGAGATAGGTGGGAGGAAGAACAGGTTAGGGAGGCAGGGACGAGCTGGACTGGTTTTGGGATGCGGTAGGGGGAGGGGAGATTTTGAAACTTGTGAAATCCACATTGATACCATTGGGCTGCAGGGTTCCCAAGCGGAATATGAGTTGCTATTCCTGCAACCTTCGGGTGGCATCATTGTGGCACTGCAGGAGGCCCAGGATGGACATGTCGTCTGTGGAATGGGAGGGGGAGTTGAAATGGTTCGCGACTGGGAGGTGCAGTTGTTTATTGCGAACCGAGCGTAGGTGTTCTGCAAAGCGGTCCCCGAGTCTCCACTTGGTTTCCCCGATGTAGAGGAAGCCACACCGGGTACAGCGGATGCAGTATACCACATTGGCAGATGTGCAGGTGAACATCTGCTTGATGCATTTTTTTGTCATAGTCAAGAAAGGAATTGTATGCTGATGCTTTGCAGTTTACAGGGTTACTTGTATTTGTTTGTAAATATGGCTATTGAGGTGTAAGTATGCATGAAAATTATCCATCTCCTATTAGATATAAGTCAATACTTGGTTAAATTAGTAATACTTACTGTGATGATGTCATGAACACTTAGTGACAGAGTAAAATGGGGTCTTACGGGAAGCAAAGTAAAGACTAGGTCCTCCCAACAGTCTCTATAGTGAAGTAGAATCTGTTTTTATAATCTGCAAATAGTTACAGAGGTACAGTTAACCAAATCATGTTTATGCTAGAAAACACTTCTTGTTAAACCAGAAGGTAGCCACACATACACACACCCACCACAAACACTTAAAATTTACAGATGACAGCATACACTGCATGGTGATTAGTATGCAATCTGGAGATCTAATTTAGCAGCATTACTGTCAAGGAGGCAATTGCGCTGGTAAGTCAGAGGATTTCAAGGAAAACAGATACTGCTGATTGATGACTACGAACCCCCAAAAAGCTTATGGCAACACTTAACGCTGAAGGGTACATCAGAGAAAGACACAGGGAACATTTAAGATTTCATGAGAGATTCATTGGAATAGAAGAAATCTGCAGCTCCATGGCAGAGGTACAGGCTTCATTTCATAATGGTCATCAGGTGATCGAATAGGTGCCAAGGTTGCATGAGTCAAAGCAATTAGTCCCAGTCCCTCCGTCTCCATTGCATCTGTTCTGATGAGGCCAACTTTAACGAGGTGGGCCTCCAAAATGTCTGCCTTCTTCCTCAACCATGGATTCCCCAGCGCTATAGTTAACAGGGCCCTCAGCCAGGTCTGATCCATCTCTGGCATTTCAGCCATCACCCCACCTCTTCACTCCCACAACAGCTTTAGGGTCCCCCTTGTTCTTATCTGCCATCCCACCAGCATCCGCATCCAGAAGATCATTAGCCACCATTGCCGCCACCTCCAGCAAGATGCCACCACCAGACACATATTCCACTTCCTTCCCTTGTCAGTCTTCCACAAGGACCGTTCCCTCCACTCCTCCTTCACTCCCAAAACCACCCCCAACCACACACACAGCCCCATGGAATCTTCCCTTGCAACTGCAGAAGGAGTAACACCTATCCATTTACTTCTGCTCTCCTCAGCATCCAAGGGCCCAAACACACCTTCCAGGTGAAGCAGCATTTTACCTGCACGTCAGTCAATCTAGTTGACTGTATTCCCTGCTCAAAATGTGGTGTCCTCTATATTGGGGAAACGAAGCATAGACTGGGTGACCACTTCACAGAACACCGATGTTCTGTCTGCAAAAATGACCTTGAGCCTCCATTTGCCTGCCATTTCAATGCATGACCTTGTCCTCTGGCCAACATTTCTCTCTCAGGCTTGCTGCAGTGCTCCAGCAAAACTCAGCTCAAGCTGGAAGAACTTGGGAACTCTATAGCCTTCTGGACTCAATATGGAGTTCAACAATTTCAGGGCTTGAGGCACCTTCTCCCATATCCTTACACCCGTCTCCACATACCAGGCCTTGTAAACACGTGCAATAAAAGCAGAAATTGCTGGATAGGTTAAGCAAGTCTGGCAGCATCTGTAAAGAGAAATCAGAGTTAACATTTCAGGTCCGGTGACCTTTCCTCAGAACCTCAGTTTGAAAACGTAACTGTTCTGAAGAAGGGTCACCAGACCCGAAATGTTAACTTTGAGTTCTCTTCCCAGATGCTGCCAGGCCTATTGAGCTTTTCCAGCAATTTCTGTCAGGTCGGGTTCTGAAGAAGGGTCCTGACCCGAAACGTCAACTTTCCTTCTCTTCTAATGCTACCTGGCCTGCTGTGTTCGTCCAGCTCCACATACAAACTATTGTTAGCCACTTATTATCCCCATTAACAGCTATTAATTCTCCTAGATTGACCGTTGTCCATTCCTTTGTCTGTCTAACTGTTTTGCTCTATCTTTGGGCTCTATCTCCACCTATCATTTATTCCTTCCGTCCCTCCCTCCGCCACCCTGTCTTCTGCATAAAAAACAACTTTTTCCTAGCTACCATCAGTTCTGAAGAAGGGTCACTGTACTTGAAATGTTAACTCTGATTTCTCTTCACAGATGTTGCCAGACCTGCTGAGTTTTTCCAGCAATTTCTGTTTTGTTTCTAATTTCCAGCAACAGCAGTTCTTTTGGTTTTTGTTTTATAATTCTAAAGAAATCCATTCTGATGGTGTGTGAAGCAGCAGTCTTAAAATAAAACTGATTTAATCCTAAAATGTGAAGATTAAACTTGACATTGGAGACGTTTGGAATTCATTCTATTCTGAAAGGTACTGAACTACAAAAAACACACGTGATATACCAATGCAGCAGATACAAAGACAGCAGATACTAAAAGTCCTGAAGAAGAGTTATACCTGAAATGTTGACTGCTCGTTTCCTCCAGATGCTGCTTTGCCTGCTGTGTTCTTCCAGCCTCCTATTTGTCTGCCTTGGATTCGAGCATCTGCAATTATTTTGTCTTATGTATTTAAATGCTGAAATGACTAGGAAGGGACACGTTCAAATATACTATCTGGCCTCCTTACCTTCCAACAAAATCATCCTCATCACACATTATTAATATCTTATCATGCAAGAAGGAATCTTCAGGTAACAGAATTGGAGAAATTGGTTTCTCCAATAATTCAAGTGCTGAGACAAAATATGAAAATCTAAAACAATCAACAATTTGTAATAGAGGTATAGCTACTGCAGTACTAATCTACAGGCAAATTGAGAACAAAGATCCATTAACTACATGGACAACGGCATTGAGAAGAAGTGAGTGAAGTCTAAAGATTCATGTGCTGTCAGGTGGTGCAGTGGTAGTGTCCCCATCCCTGGCCTGGGAGGTCCAGGTTTAAGTCTCAGAGGTGTGTAATAACATTTTTGAACAATTTGAATGAGCAAATAGGTTAATTAAAAAAAAGAAATATGTGCTCATACAGTAAGGGAGGATGTCCTCCATAAAGGAAATGTCAAATTAAGAGCCTTCCATTTCAGAAGAGAATGTCAGATAGTTAGAAAGTTGTCCAACACAAAAATCTTCTACTTGACAGACAAATTTGGGAAGAATAATCAAACCTCTAGACCATCTGAATTTACAGAGTCAGAGACTTGGGGAGATGGGTAATGATAAGTGCAACCGTACAAACAAATGCATGACAACAATTATTAACAGAGAAAATAAAAAACTTGGGGGAACATATTGCATGTGAGTCTGAAGGGTTCTGAAACAGTTAATACTTGATTGATTGCAATAGCACGATTCACTTTGATAATATCCTGAGAGCTTGGTCAGAGAGTAAAATGGGGTCTCATGTGAGTCAGATGTAAGGTTAGGTCCTCCCAATAATCTCTGTAGTAGTGTGGAATATATTCTTGTAGCCTGTAAATAGTTGCAGAAATACAATGAGTTAATTGTTCCCTCTACAAGATGCTTCTTGTTAGGACAGTAGGTGTATAGAACATAGAACAAAGAACAAGTCCTTTGCCCCACCATGTCTGTGCTGGCTGTGAAGCCATTCCAAACTAATCCCATCTGCCTCCACATGGTCCATATCTCTCAATTTTCTGCCTGTTCATGTGTCTGCCTGAATGCCTCTTGAATGTTACCATAGTATCAGCTTCTACCACTTCCTCTGGCAGCGCGTTTCAGGCACCTACCATCCTCTGTGTAATAAAAAACTGCCTGACACATCATCTATAAACCTTTCCCCTCTCACTTTAAACCTGTGCCCCCTAGTATTTGACATTTACACCCTGGGAAAAAGACTCAAACTATCCACTGTATTAATGCCTCTCATAATATTATATACTTCCATCAGATTGCCCCTCAGCTTCTGACACTCCAGCAAAGCAATCCAAGTCTGTCCAATCTATTCTTGTAACAACTATACTCTAATCAAGACAATATCCTGATAAACCGCTTTCGCACCCTCTCCAAAGCCTCCACATTGCATCCTATAATGCAGCAACTAGAACTGCATACAATATTACAAATGTGGTCTAACTAAAGTTTTGTACACCTTGAAACATGACTTTCCAATTTTTATCCTCAGTGCCTCGACCTGAGAGTGCAAGCATGCCATATGCTTTCTTTACCACCTTATTTAGTTGTGTTGCCACATTCATTGAGCTATTAAATTAGCTTGCCACCCCTTGGCCCATCTGATCAAGATCCCATTGTACTCTGAGGTAGCCTTCTTTCTGTTCACTACACCTCCAGTTCTGGTGTCATCTGCAAACTTAATAACCATACCTCCTATGTTCACATCCAAATTATTTATATAAAAAATGAAAAGCAGTGGACCCTTGTGGCACACCAGTTGTCCCAGACCCCCAGTCGGAAAAGTATTTAGCTAAGAACAACTCCAGAGGACATGAAGACTTGAGCATAGATCATTGACTTGCTCTCCAGGCATGAGTTGCTTAGCTAGGATGATTAAAGAGGACAATGGAGCAATTATAATAAATCAGTTTCTATATTTCAGATTTATTAGTTCTTAAGGTTCTGAGGCTAACAAAGGTTAGTACTATTAAAATTTCAATTTTTGTGGGCAGTGTGGACAGTTTAGAATGCAAGTAGGCATTTAAGCCGTATTATAGTAAAGTTCATTGCACTGGAAATTACGACACCATTTTGTTTGAGAAGATCAGATTGGGTTCCTAGAGAGAAACTACTTCCATTTCTTGGGAGAGCCTATGCCCAGTGAACATAATACAGAAATTAGAAACTGACCTTTGAGGAAGTTCAGAAATCTCTCCTGCAAACTACAATTGATGCTAAAGCAATAGTTAGTTTTAAAACTGGGATTATTTGATTTTTGCTATCCACAAGGTCCAAAGGGAAGTGGGAAGAAAGCAAGTATATGGAGGTAGCTACGTGCTCATTGATGAAACTGTGCTTGAAGGGGCTACGTGAAGTCACCTGGAATACTGTGAACAATTTTAGTTCTCTAATCTAAGGAAAAATATGCTGGCATGGGAGACAGTCCAAAGAGTATTCACTACATTAATCCTGGGAATGGTGGGATTTTCTTATGAAGGGACGTTGCATAGGTTGGGCCTGTTCTCATTGGAGTTTAGAAGAATGAGATGTGACCTAATTGAAACAAATAAAATTCTTAGGGGGTTTGACATGACAGCAGCTAAGAGTTTATTTCCCCTCCTGAGAGAGTCTAGGACCCAGAGGGCATACTTTGAGAGTAAGGGGTTGCCCAGTTACAATAGAGATGAGGAATTTCTTCTTTCAGAGGATAGTGAATTTGTGGTATTCTTTACTGTAGAAGGCTGTTAAGGCTGGGTTGTTAAGTGTATTCATTGCTGAGATAGATAGAATTTTAACCAATAAGGGAATTGAGGGATATGGGAAAAAGGCATGAAAGTAGAGTTGAGGATTACCAGATCGGCCACGATCTCATTGAATGGTGGGGAAGACTGGATGAGCCACATAATTCTGCTCCTATGTCTTGATTCCTAAATCTTCAGAATACGTATGTATACATCCGTTGATCATCAGCAGATTTTCACACAGGCTACTAAATAGTCAATGCTCATTGAAATGGATCTGGAGACAGGGGGATTTGAAAATAAAAGGAAAGCCTATTAGGTCAAATTCGTGACATGATTATGTAAGAATCCAAGTGACTATGTAAATGGTTACCTGTCGAGCTATAGCAGAATTGGGATTTCCAAATGGGGTATCTCCTGAGTCCAGAGGCTCTCTTTGAAATGGTGGCAACCTACCAATGGCAAGCAAGATACACATTGAAGTCAGAGACTTTGTCCCATGTTGAAGAGTCTGCTCCATAGGCTGATCACCGACACATTGAGGAGCTCTCCCCCTCATGTCTTACAACTCAATGCCTTCTTGCCCTTATGTTCACTCATGTTATGGTCAGAACTAGAGGTTCCCTCACTCTTTCTGATTTACTTCCATAGCACCAGCCTCTGGTGATGTGTATGGTTATTATTGGCTCCTCAGACTTAGGAACCTGCCCATGGTCGTTAATTGGATGGAAATTCCAGAAGTGGCGCTTAATTGGCCGCTTCCTCCAAAAGTGTAGTCAGGGCACTGCCTTTGGTATTTGTGGGTTCCTAAGCAATTTTTTATCCTGGACTGGAAACGGGAACTAAATTCCTGCCTTGCCATTGAAAGCTGAGTGTTATTCAACTTATGGATATAATTATCTTGTGTAGCATTGTGTCAGATGAAGACAATTGAGAAAGTAGTTCCCAGCAGGAAACAATTTGGATGTAAGTACTGTGAAGCAATCCACCAGCAAGAATTTCCTGGGCAATTGTTCATAATATCCCAAAGCTTGTCTTTCCTTGGGTAACAAGATTTATATGTGTGTTTGCTTCTGCAAATGACTTTCAAACACATAAACAAATGAAATTTGATGTACATTTTGATAGGAAAACCATTTCATACCCAAGACAGCTTTATTTTGTATTGACACCGTGACACATTTCCTGAATGAAGGCAATGTAAATTCTGGAAAGGTCATTGACCTGAAGCACTGAGCAGCATCTTCCCTTTTGCACTGGGTGTCTCACTCACTTACTGAAAATGTGGCAAGTCAGGTGCAATGGGAGAGGGAGCTGGATGATTGGAAGCAAAAGCAGGGAATGGCTACCTTGCACTGCATCCAATGGGATGGGGAGTTGATGGCCTTGTGGTATTATTGCTGGACTTTTAGTTTAAAAACCTGGGTAATGTCCTGCAGATCTGGGTTTAAATCTTGCCACGCCAAAATTTTAATTGTATAAATGTCCGGAATTAAGAGTGTAATGATGGCCAAGAAGCCACTGTCATTTGTCAGAAAAAGAATCTGGTTCATTAATCACCTTCAGGGAATGAGGCCTGCCCTGCTTATCTATTGTGATCTAAATGTGACTCCAGCCCCACTGCAATGTGACTAACTCTAAACTGCCCTCTGAAATGATGTAGCAACCATTCAGTTGTTATGAGGTAACACGGAAGAAATGAAACCAGACAGACCACCTGTCTCCTGTGTCAGTCCAGATGAGTGGAAGACGACCGTCATGGTATATTGTAAATGCTAAACAAAGTAAATTAACTGCTAACCTAACACTACAGTTTGTTAAGATCTTAATGCATGCAACCGGTTTGTCTTTTTCATTCCTATTTCACCCAAGAGTTTCCTTATTCATTGAGATTTTGATGATCCATGTACTTCTCCAAAAGTTCAATGGTGGGTCACCTATTGTTTGTGTTTTTGTTTACTAAATAACTAATCTCAAGCAAATATAGATTTATTTAAATGTGCAATCTCCCCAGGTTTATTTGAATTGCACTTGTCTTCAGCGTTGTTGTCAGTTTTTCAATCAAATGTTTCCACTTAAATTAATGTGCTAAAAATAATATCTAAAACATATGGATTATAAAATTAGATACCGTACTTATACCACACTCTTCCCGGAGTCTCAGAATTTCTTGAAGCCCATTTGTAGCACATAGAATTAGTTTGCAAGGACTGTATTTTAGAGGGAGAATGCCTGGGCATGGAAACAAGAATCTTGCTCGGATGGTTTGATACCTGACAGTGTGAAACAGACGCTACTATGGTGCTAAGATAACAAGGCGTAGAGCTGGATGAACACAGCAGGCCAAGTAGCATCAGAGGAGCAGGAAAGCTGACGTTTCGGGTCTAGACCCTCTTCAGAAA
>NC_063333.1:36952879-36976106 GCF_021869965.1 Rhincodon typus | reverse complement strand
TTCTGAAGAAGGGTCTAGACCCGAAGCGTCAGCTTTCCTGCTCCTCTGATGCTGCTTGGCCTGCTGTGTTCATCCAGCTCTACACCTTGTTATCTCAGATTCTCCAGCATCGGCAGTTCCTACCATCTCTACTATGGTGCTATTCAGTAGATTATATGCTTTACATTTATCTTAAGGTGTTAATTTCATTCGGCATGTAAATGCAATTAGGAAAGGAGGAAAGGGGAACAGAAAGAATCAGAAGGTTACAAGAGGAGTGCACATGGTTCTGGCCAAATAGTCATATAAAAACCTGAAGGGACGTGACAGGGTAGATGCTGAAAGGATGTTTCCTCTCATGGAGGTGCTTAAATCCAAGGGGCATAGTTTAAAAGACAATTAGACATAGGAGCAGAAGTGAGTCCTTTAGCTCTTTGAGTTTGCTCTGGCATTCAATGTGATCATAACTGATGTGATAATCCTCAACTCCACATTCAGGTCTTTTTCCAATAACCCATGATTCCCCTATTATAGAGTCGTACAGTATATCTCAGCCTTGAACATAATTAACAATCCAGTTTGTACAGCTCTCTGTGGCAAAGACTTCCATAGATTCACTACCCTCTGATGTAAGACATTCCTCCTTATCTCTGTCTAAAATGGGTGGCTCTTTACGTAGAAGCACTGAAACATAGAAGATAGGAGCAGGAGGAGGCCATTCAGCCCTTCAAAGCCTGCTCTGCTATTCTTTACAATCATGGCTGATCGTCCAACTCAGTAGCCTAATCCTGCTTTCTCCCGTTCTTTGATCCCATACTCCCCGAGTGCTACATCCAGTCACCTCTTGAATATATTCAGTGTTTTGGCATCAACTACTTCCTGTGGTAATGAATTCCACAGGCTCACCACTCTTTGGGTGAAGAAATGTCTCCTCCTCTCTGTCCTAAATCATCTACCCTGAATCCTCACACTGTGACCCTTGGTTCTGGACACACCTACCATCAGGAACATCCTCCCTGCATCTACCCTGTCCAGTCCTTTTGGAATTTTATCAGTCTCCACGAGATGCCCCCTCATTTGACTGAACTCTGGCGAAAACAATCCCAACCTCGTCAATGTTTCCTCGTACATCAGACCCATCATCCCCGGAAGCCTGGTAAGCCTTCCCTGCACTCCTTCGAGAGCAAGAGCATCCTTCCTCAGAAAAGGAGACCAAGACTGCACACAATATTCCAGGTGTGACCTCACCAAGGCCCTGTACAACTGCAACAACACATCCCTGCTCCTGTACTCGAAACCTCTCGCGATGAAGGCCAACATACCATTTGCCTTCTTTACCGCCTGCTGCACCTGCATGCTTACCTTCAGTGACTGGTGCACCAGGATGCCCAGGTCCCACTGCACACTCCCCTCTCCCAATTTACAGCCATTCAGGCAGTAATCTGCCTTCTTGTTTTTGCTTCCGAGGTGAATAATCTCACATTTATCCAAATTATACTGCATCTGCCATTGATTTGCCCGCTCACCCAACCTGTCGAGATCATGCTGAAGGATCTCTACATCGTCATCACAGTTCACGCTTCCACCCAACTTTGTATCATCTGTAAACTTAGAGATGTTTCATTTTGTTCCCTTATCTAAATCGTTAATATATTTGCACATTCTCCCCACGTCTGTGTGGGTTTCCTCCGAGTGCTCCATTTTCTTCCCACAGTCCAAAGGTGTGCAGGCTAGGTGGATTGGCCATGCTAAATTACCCATAGTGTTCAGGGATGTGTAGATTAGGTGGGTTTGGGGAATGGGTCTGGGTGGGATGCTCTGAGGGTCGGTGTGGACTTGTTGGGCTGAAGGGCCTGTTTCCACACTGTAGGGATTTTAAGATTCTAAGGTTCTAAGATATATGGTGAATAGCTGGGGTCCCAGCACCGATCCCTGTGGCACTCCACTTGTTACTGCCTGCCAATTTGAAAAGGACCCATTAATTCCTACTTTTGTTTCCTCTCTGCCATCCAGTTCCCTATCCATCTCAATACGCTTCCCCTAGTACACTTCAATATTCAGAGATTATACCCTATGGTCCTGGACTCTCTCGAAAGGGAGATCAACCTCTATGTATCTAACCTGTCAAGCTCCTGAGAAGCTTGTGTTTCAAAATAAGGGGTCTCCTTTTAAGACAGTAAAGAGATTTTTTTTTCTCTTCCCCATAGCATGTTGGAGATTGGGTCGCTGAATACTTTTAAGGTAAGGTTGGAAGTCACACAACACCAGGTTATAGTCCAACAGGTTTATTTGAAATCACAAGCTTGTTGGACTGTCATAGAATCCCTACGGTGTGAAATCAGCCATTCAGCCCATTGAGTCCACAACGACCCTCCAAACAGCATCTCACCCAGATCCATTCTCATCCCATACCTGTAACCCTGCATTTCCCATGGCTAATCCACCTAACCTGAACACTATAGGCAAGTTAGCATGGCCAATCCACCTAACCTGCACATCTTCTGACTGTGGGAAGAAACTGGAGCACCAGAGGAAACCTATGCAGACATGGGGAGAATGAGCAAACTCCACATAGACAGTTGCCCAAGGGTGGAATCAAACTCAGCATCCTAGCGCCATGAGGCAGCAGTGCTAACCACTGAGCCACTATACCACCCTGTACACTATGACCTGGTGTTGTGTGACTTCTGACCTTGTCCACTCCAGTCCAACACCAGCACTGCCACATCATGGCTACTTTTAAGGTAGAAATAGGTTGACAGTCAAAAATCTAATGGTGGAGTAGGAAGTGTGGAGGCTGGTACAATTGCAACATTTAAAAGACATCTGGATGGGTACATGAATAGGAATGGTTTAGAGGGATATAGGTTAAATGCTGGCAAATGGGGCTAGATTAATTTAGGATATCTGTTCAGCATGGACAAGTTGGACCAAAAGGTCTGTTCCCATGCTGTGCAGCTCCTTGACTCCATGATTCATACGTTTGTGTAGGTCATACATCTACCAACTCAACTGCAATACTATGTTGCCAGGAAGACTAAAGGGACTGGAGGGAAATAAGAAAGAGAGATAAACAGGAAATAGGAATAAAGTTGTAACACTTCATTTATGTTTCCATTTCATTGTTCTTCTTGGATTGTGTCTGCACCCCTCCTAATAATGTAATGAATTATTTGTTAAAAGTTAAGTCTTCCTTCCAGTTTTTCAGTTAGGAGCCATTGCCTGTATTATAAATCCTGGATGTCTCAATGATCCCTACACAAAACATGAATCAAAACAAGATAAAATTAGAGCTTTTGTTCTTGTTTTTCTGATGCTGGCATCCTGCTGAGATTTGTGTAACACCTTACCACAGAAGAGAGACATTGTGCTAACAACAATACATGGTATCAATCAACCCCAATGCATGCACGACCGTTTCCTAGGAATTTCTAACAGAATTTGCTTACTCTGTCTTTACACTTCAGCAAAAACTAAGTTTACTCACAGAAACAGATGTTTACTAAAGTTATCCCTGTGGCTCAGTGCAAGCATTGAGAGGAATTCCAGGCCTTTATACCTGTCTTTGTGCTGAGAAGTTGGCAGTAACTTGGCTTTGATGGATCTTTTGGGAAATGAATAGAATCGGGTTTATAAATATTTAATCATTATGTCAGCTGTTTTAAAGCAATTCTGGGTATGACGTACTGGTTTTACTTTTGCTGCAAAAGGTGCTGTGATTTTTGTTTAGGGGATATGATTTTGGGACAAAAGTCAGACATGTCAGAATTATGGCTGTTCTAAAATACACACTAAATTTTGGTAAAATTGGATCCTACCAGCAGATGTGCCCTTTTACCAAGTGATGTGTGCTGTCAGTGACAGGATAATGAAGATGGACGCTATAATTTCATTATTTACAGCAGGATTGCTCCTGACCTAAAGGGCAATAGAAAGGTTACCATGAATTGTCAAGCAAGAGAGTTTACAGGCTCTGAATGCTCTTTCTGCAACCAAGAAGAGATTCTGTAAAATACCTCTCAATAATTTGGTGTTGCTATGATGAGGTCATTAAACTTCTTCCTGTATTGCAAAGAAGTGCTGGAGTTCAAAGAGATAATAATCGCTTGTTACCGCAACCACTTTCTTCCATAGTGAGCATGATAACTCTTATGTCTTTGATTTTCCAATTCAAAATAAACCAATCTATACATTCATTATAAGGACAAGCAGTCAGGTTGCCACTTTTCTATTTGGCTGCAGCAACATATTTAGGCCTTGTTCCCATGTATTTTACAATCATGATTGTCTCCCTGCAGCAAGCCTTCTTCACCATTACCCCATTCTGTTCTGTTCTGTTCTGTTCTGTTCTTCTACCGACAATTTCTGTCTCCTTCTTCTATACAGTTCTTGCTAATTTGGGCCAATACTTCACCAACAATTTTTTGTAGGTATTTTAGATATTGTTTTAACGTGACTTCCAAACCTCAGCCTCTCATCTATGCGGAACAGATTTCCCAAATTAAACTAGTCTCATTTGCCTATGTTTGGCCATATCTGTCGAAACATTTCCTATTCATGTACCCGACCAAATGAGTTTTAAATATTGTAACTATACCTGCACGAACCACTTTGTTAGGCAGTTCATTCCATTTACGTACCATCTTCTGTGTGAGAAAGTTGCCACTCAGGTCCCTTTTAAATCTTTCCCCGTCACTTTAAATCTATGCCATCTAGTTTTGAACTCCCCTACCCTGGGTAAAAGGCCTTTCCTATTCCCCCTATCTATGCTGCTCATGATTTTATAAACCTCTATAAGATCACCTCTCAATCTCCTAAGCTCCAGGGAAAGAAGTCTGAGCCTTTCCAGACTCTCCTTATCATTCTCAATAAATATGCCTTATCTGAAATCAGTGGTTACAAATCATAAGTGGAAAATTAGCTGATATTTTCTTCCCAATCCCCGAGATGTTGAAGCTATTTGTAACGCCCCATTATCTGGCTGGGCTGTTAGCTGATTCCAAACAAATCAGGATTGAACCTCAGAAGTTTTGGCCTTTATAGTTTGAGGGAGTTAAGGATCTTATACTTACACCTCTGCAAGCAGGTTGAAACTTGTTGGACCAAGGAGACAAGCTTTATCAATAGCTCTTAATTTCTTTGTAATTTGGCTTCTCAAGCATGCAGCAGGGAACATCCACCTTATCTCCCAATCTGAACTACACCACTGCATTAAATAGGTGATCAGCACACCCATTACATGATCCCAATTGACCTAAACAGTCAATTTCTGAGAGCTCAGGGATTTGAAGATTGCTGGCTTCCTTCGCAGCCAGGTATCATTGACTGTATAAAAAACAAAAGAACTGCAGATGCTGTAAATCAGGAACAAAAACAAAAGTTGCTGGAAAAGCTCGGCAGGTCTGGCAGCATCTGTGAAGGAGAAAACAGAGTTAACAGTTCGGGTCCAGTGACCCTTCCTCAGAACCCAAGTTCTGAGTTCTGAGGAAGGGTCACCGGACCCGAAATGTTAACTCTGTTTTCTCCTTCACAGATGCCGCCAGACCTGCTGAGCTTTTCCAGCAACTTTGTTTTTAATCATTAACTGTATGCATGTTTCCATCAGGGCAAAAGTAAGCAGCATTTATCAGCACAAAAGGCTGCAAGACACCAATATTGTTATTTTTACACATATATTCAATGATAATTTATCACATTAGACACAAGAATATAGAGAGAAGTCATGAGAGGAAACTTCAGATCCATGGTGCGCTCCTCTTGCACAATGTGGGAAATAAGAAGTGTTTCCAGGATCCCTGACAGTTGTGGCTATGAGCTAACTGTTTTTTGGAGTTGGAGCTGCAGTGGGCTTACTGCAGACCGTCCACAATGCTGAGGATGTCATGGATAGAGGTTTAGCAAGATGGTCACACTGCAGGTGAGGTAGAAAGGGAATGGGTGACCATCAGACAAAGTAAAGAGGCTCAGGAAGGAAGTGCAGAAGTCCCCTGTGGTCATCCCCCTCTCAAACAGATACCACCTTAGATGTTGTTCTGAGGAGAAAGCAGCAGCAGCCAAGTTTATGGTACTGCATGTGGCTCTGCTGTACAGAAGGGAAGAAAAATAAACAGCAGATCTATAATAGTGAGGGGTATAGACAGGTGCTTCTGTAGCTGCAGACATGAATCTAGGATGATATGTTGCCTCCCTGGTGCCAGGGTCAGGGATGTCATGGAGCAGCTGCAGGACATTCTGGGAGTGGGATGGTGAACAGCCAGCGGTCATGGTGCACATAGGCAACAATGACATAGGTAAATAAAGGGATGAGGACCTGAAAGCTGAATATAGAAATTTAGGAGATAAAGTGCATGACCTTAAGCGTAATAATCTCAGGATTACACTCAGTGCCACATGCTAGTGAAAGCAGGAATAAGAGAATAGATTAGATGAATGTGTGGCTGGAGAAATGGTGTACCAGGGAGGGGTTTAGATTCTTGAGCAGGTTGGATACGTACTCATGGAGTTTAGAAGAATAAGAGACAAGCTTATCAAATCATATACAATTTTTAGAGGACTTGACAGTGTAAATGCTGCGAGGTTGTTTCCCCTTGTGTGAGAATGCAGGATAACGGACATAATTTCAGAGTTAGCAGTTACCCAGCTAAAACCGAGATGTGAAGGAATCTCTTTTCATAGAGGGGAGTAAATCTGTGAAATTCTTCACCTGAGGGAGCTGACAAGGATAGGTCATTATATATATTCAAGGCTGAGATAGACAGATTTTTAATCAGTAAAGGGATCAAATGTTCTGATGAAAAGTCAGGAAACTTGTGTAAAGGATTATTGGATCAGCTATGATCTCATTAAATGGTGAAGCAGACTAGATGGACTGAATAGTCTCTTTCCTGCCATTTCATATTATGGTCTTAGAGGCAAAGATGTACATTATAAAGTGAAGAATGTGTGCTGGGAGGAATTGGTGTTTGCGCAAGTGCGAGGATGTAAAAAAAGAATATTGTGGTGGGAATAAAGTCAAGGAAACCAATGTGTTTGGAATTAAAAAGATGCAGAGCAAGATGTATCTGTCCCACTGGGGATTATTCACCAGCTGCTGTACTGAAAGGCCGGTTCATTTAAATGCTCCTCCCAAGCCAGTGGGAGCAGGAGTGTTTCTTAACTCCACTATTTTCCAATCATGCCTTCCCCACCCCACTGGTCCCCATAATTTGGGTGCAGGTAACACAGTGGAATATAAAATTAGGAATATTTTACAACAGTTGTATAGAGCCTTGGTAAGACCACATCTGAAGGTCTGAGTACAGATTCTTTTCTCTATATTTACATAAGGAAATAAATGCATTTGAAGCTGTCCAGCAAGTTTCCCTTGACTGTTACCCATGATTGGATTGGTTATCTTAGAAGAACAGGTTGGACGGGCTGGGCCTGTATCCATTGCATTGTAGAAGCATGAGAGATGATGTTATTGGAACATATAAGATCGCAAAGAAACTTGACGGGGTGGATAACACAATGTGGAGCTGGAGGAACACAGCAGGCCAGGCAGCATCAGAGGAGCAGGAAAGTTGAAGTTTTGGGTTGGGACCCTTCATCAGAGGAGCAGGAATGTTGATGTTTCGGATCAGGACCCTTCTTCAGAAGAAGGGACCTGACCCAAAACGTCAACTTTCCTACTCCTCTGATGCTGCCTGGCCTGCAGTGTTACTCCAGCTCCACATTGTGTTATCTCTGACTGCAGCATCGGCAGTTCTTACTATTTTTGACAGACCTGTGGCAGAGGTGACAACTAAGAGATATAGTCTAACAATAAGGGATCTCCAAGTTAAAATGGAGTTGAAGAGGGTTTTTTTTCTGAGAATCACAAGAGATCAGTAGAGGTAGAGTCATTGAAAATCTTTTGGCAGAGGTAGATTGAATCCCTTGTTAGTGAAGAACCTAAGGTTGTTGAAGGTAGTCAGTAAGATAGATTTGACATCACAATCAGCTCAACCATGATCTTATTGAATGGCGGAGCAGGTTAGAGGAGCCAAATGGTCCACTCCTGCTCCTAATTTGCATTTTCATTTGTGTGGGGCTTTCACTTTAAATGGGATGAATGTAATTTCACTGCCCAACTGTGTTCTTTCCTTTTTAAAAAATTGACCAGGTCCTATTACACTAGTGCTTTCCTCTGATTTGGAGCATTATTTTGGTGCTAAGCCTTGATGGATCCCAACTGAAAAGATTTATTGGGGAACTTATGTCCTAGCAGCATTATTGCTAGACTATTAGTCCAGAATTTTAATGCCCTGGAAACCTGGGTTCAAATCCTGCCATGGCTGGTGGTGGAATTTGAATTTAAAAAAATAATTAGAATCAAGAGTGGTAATGATCATGAAACTGTTGTTAATTGACAGGAAACACTCATCTGATTCACTAATGTTCTTTAGGATCTAGCCTGCAACCACATCCTGTGAATGAATAAAAAGGGCTAAGAATCTGTTTAAAAGCCAGAAGTGTTAAGTGTTAGTGCATTGCAGGAGCCTGCACATACACAAGGACTGATGAAAAGTTCATGTAAATGAGTGATCTCATAATGAAAACCAAATGTGAAGCAGCCTGTGGTATCTTCTGCAAAATGATCTCTCAGTCTAATTGCCGAAAGGAGCCATTCTATCCTGGACCATTTGTTAGCTTAAAATCACCTCTAAGTACAGCTAGTCAGCAAGCCAGTCAATGAAGACCTGTTGTCAATGGAAATCCTGATCCTCTGAACTTTATTTGCACCTAGAATGCCATGGGAATCTGCTCTGCCAGTCGTATCTAAATATGTAAATTAGATGACCTTGTATTGTGGGTAGAGGTCAGTTTTTAGCTCCTAAATGCACCTGTGTCAGGATTGCTTAGTGTTTGCAGGCAGTGTAGCTTCAAGCTAAATGGTCAAAAGCATCTGTTTCCCAAGGACTTGCTGAATGTCACACACAGCGATGTGTTTGTCTAAGATCTAAAACTGGCTGTTTTTCCATAGTGTTGTCAATCCTGGAAGATTTGTACATAACAGGGAGGAGGAGATACACATTACATTCTCCAGAAGTCTGGTTGCAGCTGAATAACTGATTTTAAAGGGTAATTGTGTGCATTGCATTCAATTACAGGAACATCATATTGAAGTGCAGTGAAGAGTATTTCAGTCAGCAGAACTGTTAAAAAGATTGTTACCTTTTGCTTGATCTGAATAGCCTCACTTGCAAACCTAGGACAATTCATAAATGCAGCACCAAAACATATTTCCAGCCAGCTTTACTTTCTTGCAATTATTGTATCTCATCGCTGCAGCTTGATTCTCTTTATCCCTTACATCATTCCCTGAATAAAAGCATGAGCTTGCTCACAGTCCACTTCTCATTGTTATCTTATTGATTCCAGTTAAGTGAGAGGAGTATGGGGAGATGTTCTCTCAGATTTTTTTTCTCTCCCTCTCTGTGAGTTCCTAACAGTTTGGTCAGAATGAAACACTTCAACAGCAATGTGTGAGCCAATGAACTAACTATTTATAGTCCCACTTGACTTGACCATTTTTGACATCAAGGGAGTATGTTGACATCTGAAGGCGAAATAATAGGAAGAAGTTTTGAATGGCCAATATGCATTTCAAAAATTGCAAAAGATTATGATTATTATTGGGAAAAAGTTGACATGTGCTTTTCATATGTAAAATGAATGCAATGCTGCCAATTCCAATAGTTGGGGAGGGGGTGGTATTATGTTTTAGGACATTTATCAGTACTATTTCTTAGGCATCCATGTAGTTGGCTAAAATTGGCATTTCTCCTTTGTGTAGCAAGCGGCCTTGTGTCTAGTTAAGAACCCCTATGGGAAATTTGAGAGCGAGCTAAGCATCACTGCCATCAAAAGCTAAGATTTCTTTTAAAATAATATTATTTAAATGTTCCTGTGGTGGCAGGAGAAGAAAAATGTTACACCACTTTCCAAGTCAGAGCGCCAACCAGGATCTATCCTCGGTCTACTCCCAGCAAGGCAAATGGTTGGAAATGTGCTCTCTTCAAATGTGCAAGTGCTTGTGAAGGAGTAGTAGAATGACAGAATCCCTATAGTGTAGAAGCAGGCCATTCAACCCATACCAACCTCTAAAGGACATTCCATCCAGACCCACACTCTGACCTATAATCCTGCATTTCCCATGATTAATGCACCTAGCCTGCACATCCCTGGACTCTATGAGCAATTTAGCTTGGCCAAACCACCTAACCTGCATATTGTTGGACTCTGGAAGGAAACCTAAACTGACATAGCGAAAATGTGCAAACTCTACACAGACAGTTGCCCGAAGGTGGAATTGAACCTGGGTTTGGTGAGGCAGCAGTGCTAACCACTGAGCCACTGTGCCATTTTGTCATATGCGCAATGTTAACAAATCTGCAAACCAAGTTCACAGCAGTTTGTGACCTGATGACTGGCGCATGTTCTATTGGAAAACTGCTGGCTATGGACATACAAATGGACCAGAACCAACTTCTATAATTATTTCAATTGTGCAAACATGGATGACCGGTGAGTTATACTCCAATCATGAAATAATTGTGATCAAAAAATGAGTTTAAAATTCTAAGTACCACTTAACATTCAAATTCAGAAATTTAAATGTGCAGGTTTTCCCCAGTTTGCAATTGGGCTTTTGGTTTGGTGGCAATAGAGGCCAAAGTGAGAGTTAAAATCGGTAATATCATTCTGACCGTTATGAAGCAGCATTGGAGGCAGATGAGAATTAGCATTCACTCGACTTCTTCCCAGCCAAAGAAGCATGGTAGCAGGAGGCAGTAATGGCAGGCTAAATGGAAAAATGTACATAAATAAATAAATTATATTGATTTTTGAGTGTAAATGCTATCTACTGAAACTTGTACAGGAAAGTAATAGAACTATCAGTATGATAATGCACACCACACCTATAATGGACAATTTGGCTCGCTCCCAAGCGTTGGAATACAGAGAGATTCTGATGTATAACCATATCTCATCTCTTCCATAGGTTGTTCTCTCTGTAGGCTGTTAAATGTACTTTTGTATAATATAATCTTCCAATATATGAGGTGAAATATGTTTACATTGATAAACTAAAGATGCTCTGCAATTCATAAGTGGTTAAACAATTAAAGGCTTCTAAGGAAAAAATTTCAATATCAGCTATTGATGGTGCTGAAATTCCTTCATTTGGCATTGTAATTTTTTTGGCATATTCAAAACGCTATATATGGTGATATATAATACAATACCATGTTCTAAATTAAATCCCAATAGGGCTATAATTTCACTCTTCAGGGATTCAATAATTCAGTATATGATAACATCAAAAACTCAACTCACTGAAGTGGTGTAAAGCATAATTATCCTTTCATATATATTCAGATCTATGAAAAATAAGCCAAAATAATTCTTCACGGCATTAAGGAAAATCAAAGGAATTCAGATGTCAAGGCACATAAATATCAATATAAGTAAATGAATTGGTACAAAAAGACAGTCAAAAGGTTTATTGGAATGTTACCATTTTTCAAGGAAGCTGGAATGCAAGAAAGATTGATCTACAGCTTGGTCAAACTCTTTCTTGAGTACTGCATTCAGATTTGGGCATTGTACCTCAGGAATGATATGTCGGTGTGCAGCTTCATCACAATGCTGCTTAGATTTAAAGGGTTGGATTAAGGGCAATTTGCATAAACTAGATTTATATTGACTTGTGTTTGGGAAGTTGAAGGTGATCTAATAGAGATGATCAAATGTAGAAGGAATTCAATAGGATGGATGCAGAAAACCTGTTTCCTCAGATGCAGAATCTAGGACAGGAATTTATAATCAGAAACTAGAGGCGACTATTTGGGAATGAAATAAAAAAGCAGATTTTCACACAAAGCATGTTGAAAATAAGTAAGTTGCTCCCTTAAACTCTGTGGATGTTAGATCAACTCACATTTTCAAGGCTGAGATTGCTTGATATTGGTACATAAAAGATAGTGAGGATATGGTGATGAATGTAGCTGATGTGGGGTCTGGGCAGAATGGATAGGGCATAACTGTTTCCATTGAGTCAAAATCCTAGAATTCCTTTGCTGAGGGCATTGTGGGTCAACCTACAGCAGATGGACTGCAATGGTTCAAGAAGGTGGCTCCCCACCACCTTCTCAAGGGCAGCTAGGGATGGGCAATAAGATGCCGGCCAACCAGCGATGGCCCATGTCCCATGAGTGAATTTTTAAAAAATTAAAAATTGACAGGAGGCCTAAGTTCTAGTGGATTCCGATTTATGTGATTGGTAAAAGAAGTGGAGGTGATATGGCTAGAAACACATTTTATGCAGTGAATAGTTCAGATCGGAATGCATTGCCCCTTGGTGCAATGGCAAAGGATTCAAAGGTGGCTTTCAAGAGGGATTGATAATTGTCTAAAGAGAAACAATTTGCAGGCTATGGATAAAGATAGGGTGTGTGATTAACTGAGTGGCCCTTACATTGAGCTGGCATAGATTCATTAGACCAAATGGCCACCTCTACTACTAGCTATTCTATAATTGTATGATTAAAATTAGCACAAATCAGCAGTGATTTAATTGAGTAGGGGAACAAACTCACGCAGCTGAATGACTTGCACCTGCTCCTATCATCTTTTGTTACTTATGCTTCTCCCCCTCTTTCTCTATAAGATGGATAGTTATAGAATTTACTTTAGATTTAGTATTGTGTAATGAGGCTGGATTAATTATTACTTTTATGATAAAAAGCTTTCTGGGAAGAAAGCATTACTCATTTGTCTGATTGCCAAAACATCTTTTCACTTGATGGCAGGACCCTGCTACTGCAGAAAACCACTCACTTGTGTGTTAAATACAAAGTAGCAATGTGAGATGACTAGCTTCACTTGTTCAAATGTGATATGAGTTGCAGTGCTGATGCAATACCATGTATTTAGGATGTACATCCTAATGACTGGCAGACAATATCAAACAGCATGTGTTTTGTAATATTTGAGTGGAGAGCCTGCTAAGTGTCCTCAACCAGCCCATGCCTGCAAACGTTATGAAATCATTTCACAAGAGGCCGGTATCCCATTAACAAGTCCTGCTCTATTTACACATATACAGTCCTTGACTTTGGTACTGCCTCATTCAGAGTCAGGTATCAGAGTGTCAGTATCTCTGACACTTCCCTATTTATCTGTCAGCCATGGCTCCTTATGGAACCAGATTAATAGCCCCAAACAGGGAACTCATATTCGGTGAGGTCCAGCTGGCTGACCTCGGCACAATCATAACACCTTAGAACACCATATCCGATTAGATTTGATTCTGCTATTGGATAATTTTTGCTAAATAACCCTGACTTGCACTAATAATTGCACTGAAATCCACTTTAAGATTATCAGCCAAACTTTCAGTGTGAAGCATTTGTGGGTACTTAAAATTACATATGTTCACACACTGGACTCTGTTCTATGTAGCCAATGGGAATTCATCTATACATGCATCTTTTCATTTAGGAGGCTGCATTTTCAATGGCAACAGTGTGATCATTCAGAGTGTCTTTGTCTGGTCTGTATTTTTCAGCTACGATTGACAGTTAACTATTCCAACTGCATCTCCATGCCAACCATGGTCCAACTGATCAGCACCACCTTCTCCTATAAATTAGTATTCTCTTTCCAAGTTTTCTTTCTTGTGTGTCAGTCCAGATGAGTGGAAGACAAAAAGCTTTGGCTTTCTTTCTTTTTAGCAATGTATATTCAGCAAGCCAGATAATGTCAATGTGGTTTTATGAACGTAAAACTGTTTAATGCATTTATTAGAGGTTTTTTGAGGATGTAACTAATAGGTAGATTTTCTGTAGTTGGATTTCCCAAGAGACATTCATTGAGCAGCCACAAAATGTTAGGTAGGGGCTTATGGAGTTGGGATAATATCTCAGTATGGATAGAAAATCAGTTAAAGAATAGGAAACAAAAATTAAGGATAAATGGAAATTTTCAGGTTGGCAGGCTATAAGTAGTGGAATGACTCAAGAATCAGAGTTTGCCCTTCAGCTGTTTTAGTCTCTGTCCATGACTTGACAAAGTAATAGAGACAAATCTATGTTTAGTGAAGATACAAAGGTGAGCAGAAGTGCAAGCTATGTGATGCAAAGGGGTTACAAAGAGATATTGAGAGGTTAAGTGAGATGGGTAACAAGGTGGCTGATGGAGTACAATATGGAGATATTCATCTTGGGTCATAAGTATACAAAATCCCTGCTTTTAAATGCAAATCACTTCTAAATATTGATGTTCAGAGAGACTTGAAGGGGACTCATGGTAAAGCCAATTGGCTAGTAATCCAGAGGCCCAGGCTAATGCCCTACGGACATGAGTTCAAATCCCAATTTGGCAGCTGGTGGAATATCAATTCCATTAATAAATCTGGAATTTTAAACCTAGTCTCCATAAATAGCAACTATCATTGATTGTTGTAAAAACCCATCTAGTCCACTAATTTCCTTTAGAGAAGGAAATCCACTAACTTTAACAGGTCTACCAACCTTGGGACTTCAGATCCACAGCAATGTGGTTGACTCTGACCTTCCGTCTGAAATGGCGTAGGAACCCCCTCAATTCAAGGGCAATTAGACACAGGCAACAAATACTGGGCCAGCTAGCGATGTCCACATCACTTGAAAGAAAAAAGGATACCCAAAGAATGCAGTAAATGAGTGTGTCAGTATTGCAAGCCATTAAGAAAGAAAGTGACATGTCAGCCTTTATTGCAAGGGGGATGAAGTACAAGAATGTTTTGCCACAATTTCATTTGTCTTTTGTAAGGTACCACCTGGAGAAATGTATTCGGCTTTTGTCTTCATGTCCTGCATTGGAGATGGTACAGAAAAGGTTCACTAGATTGGTGCTTGGATAAAATGATTGTTCATTGCTAAGAGGCTGATTAACTTGGGCCTTTACTATCTGGAGCTCATAAGAATGAAAAAAAAAAGTCATTGAAACATACAAGACTGTGAATAGCCTTGACACGTTAAACACTTTGAGCAGGTTCTCCTGGCTGGAGAATCTATGTCTCCGTGTTCTTAGCAGATATCTCCAGGGGTATTACTCAGGAGAGCAATATAGTTACGGTGTGATATAAGAGAACATATATACATTCACAATCTTTTCTTTATCATAGATTCCTTTGCCCTATGTACTCACTGTTTTTAACTCCTACCTCGTTAATGTTCAATTTACTCAGAAGGTTGTTTGGCTATAAATAGCGGATTAGAACATGCATGTGGGGTGTAGCAATTGTCAATTAGGTTTTGCACCCGTTGTTATATTCGAAGATGGTATGATCCTGGCTATAGCAGTGCTGTGCATGGCAAACCATTACTGGGGGCTGGAATGTGAAGTTTATGGAATGATTTTACAAAAAACATATGAATGACTTGGTGAAGGAAGTGAATGTAATTTCACCAGTTTTGTGGATGACACAAAAAATAGATGCTAAAGAATGTGGTGAGCATGCTGCAGAGAGGGATACAGGCAGGTTAAGCAAGTAGGCTAAAACTTGGCAGGTGGAATATAATGTGAGGTTAAGCACTTTGGCAAAGTATAGAGGAGCTGAATATTATTTAAATAAACAAAGATTGCAGCAAGCTACAGAGGGATTTGGGCGTCCTCATGCATGAATCACAAAAAGTTAGTGAGTTAGCATCCAAGTCCAGCCGGTAATGTTGGTCTTTATTTCAAAGTGAATGGAATATAAAAATAAGGAAATCCTTGCTAAAGCTATACAAGGCACAACATACACCAAACCTGGAATATGGTGAACAATTTTAATTCTCTAATCTAAGGAAAAATGTGCTGGCATTGGAGGCAATCCAGAAAGTGTTCTCTAGATTAATCACGATGGCGGGATTTTCTCATGAAGTGAGGTTGCGTAGGTTGAGCCTGTACTCACTGGAGAAATTTGTCATCCCTGTTGTAAGTGATTGGAGTTTTGAAGAAAGAGAGATGACCATATTGAAAAAAAAATTCTTAGGAGGCTTGACGGGGCAGCTGCTTAAGGTTTGTTTCCCCTTGTGAGAAAGTCTAGGATTAGTGGGCATAATTTGAGAGTAAGGAGTTGCCCAATTATGACAGAGATGAGAAATTTCTTCTCTCAGAGGATGACAAATTTGTGGAATTCTTTACTGCTGGGTTGTTGAGTGTATTCATTGCTAAGATAGACAAAATTTTAATCAATAAGGGAATTGAGGGTTCTGGGGAAAAGGCAGGAACGTGGAGTTGAGGATTATCAGATCAGCCACGCTCATGAAACAATGGGGAAGACTGGATGGGCCAAATGCTCCTATGTTTTGATTCCTAAATCTTCAGAATACATATGTATACGTCTGTTAATCATCAGTAGATTTTCACATAGGCTACTAAATAGTCAATGCTCATTAAGATGGATCTGGAGACAGTGGGATTTGAAAATAAAGGGAAAGCCTATTAGGCCAGATCCATGACATGATTATGCAGGAGTCCTGGTGACAGTGTAAATGGTTATCTGTCAAGTTATAGCAGGTAAGTCATTGAGCCCCTTGAGGGCTTCATTAAAGACAGTGCTATGTTGATTGGGATTTCCAAATGGGTTATCCTCTGAGTCCAGAGGCCCTCCTGGAAATAGTGGCAGCCTACCAATGGCAGGTAAGGTACACATTGAAGTCAGAGGCTTTATCCCATGTTGAAGAGTCTGCTCCACAGGCTGATCACTGACACAGTGAGGAGCTCTCCCCCTCATGTCTTATAGCCCAATGCCTTCTTGCCCTTATGTTCACTCATGTTATGGTCAGAACTAGAGGTTCCCTCACTTTTTCTGATTTACTTCCGTAGCACCACCCTCTGATGATGTGTATGGTTACTACTGGCTCTTCAGACTTAGGAGACTGCCCATAGTCACTAAGTGGATGGAAATTCCAGAAGTGGCGCTTAATTGGCCGCTTCCTCCAAAAGTGTAGTCAGGGCACTGCCTTTGGTATTTGTGGGTTCCTGAGCAATATTTTATCCTGGACTGGAAACGGGAACTAAATTCCTGCCTTGCCATTGAGAGTTGAGCGTTGTTCAATTAACCGGTATAATTACCTTGTGTGGCATTGTGTCAGATGAAGAGAAGCAGGAAACAATTTGGATGTAAGTACTGTGAGGCAATCCACCAGCATGAATCTCCTGGGTAATTGTTCATAATATCCCAAAGCATGTCTTTCCTTGGGTAACAAGAAGAATTATATGTGTGTTTGCTTCTGCAAATGACTTTCAAACACATAAACAAATGAAATTTGATGTATATTTTGATAGGAAAACCATTTTATACCCAAGACAGCTTTACTTTGTATTGACACCGTGACGCATTTCCTGAATGAAGGCAACGTAAATTCTGGAAAGGTCATTGACCTGAAGCACTGAGCAGCATCTTCCCTTTTGCACTGGGTGTCTCACTCACTTACTGAAAATGTGGCAAGTCAGGTGCAATGGGAGAGGGAGCTGGATGTTTGGAAGCAAAAGCAGGGAATGGCTACTTTGTGCCAGCCCCTTGCTCTGCATCCAATTGGATAGGGAGTTGATGGCCTTGTGGTATTATTGCTGGACTGTTCGTTCAAAAACCTGGGTTATGACCTGCAAGTCTGCACGCCAAAATTTTAATTGTATAAATATCTGGAATTAAGAGTGTAACGATGGACATGAAACCACAGTCAATTGTCAGGAAAAAAACCTAACTCTTTAATCACCTTCAGGGAAGGAGAACTGCCATCCTTATCTGGTCTGGCCAGATAAGGGTCTGTGACTCCCGGCCCACAGCAATGTAGCAGACTTTGAACTGCCCTCTGAAATGGCCTACAAGTGACTCAGTTGTAACAATTACTGTGGAGTCTCAAAAATGAAATGAAACCAGACAGATGACTTGGCATTGACTTCATCACTGGAAACGACAATGGCAAAAACAACAAAAAACCTGTAAAGTCCTGCTTACTAACATCTGCAGGCCAGTGCCAAAATTGGGAGAGCTGTTTAGCAGGCTAGTTAAGCAACAAACCGATGTGGTCATACTCAAGGAATTATATCTTGCAGACAATGACCCAGACACAATGATCACCATCCCTGGATCTGTCCTGCCCCACTGGCAGGTTTGACCCAGCAGAGGTGGGCACAATGGGCATACCGTTGGGAGGGAGTTGCCCTTGACATCCACAGCATTGAATCCAGATCCTGTGAAGTCCCATGGCATCAGGCTGAACATGGGCAAGAAAATTTCCTGCTCATTACCACTTGTCGTCCTCCCTTGGCTGTTGAATCAGTACTCCTCCATGTTGAACAACACCTGGAGGAAGCACTGAGGGGGCAAGGGTGCAGAATGGACTCTGGGTCGGGGATTTCAATGTCCAAAAGTGGCTCAGTAACAGTGCTATGATCGAGCTGGTCGGGACCTAAAGGACATAGCTGCTAGACTGAGTCTGCGTTAGGTTGTGAGGGAACTTGCAACCAAGAGGGAAAAATGTCATCCCTACCAATCTGCCTGCCACAGCACTCTAACTCATTACACACTTGGGCTGCTGTCTGTGTGAAGTTTGCACAATCTGCCCGTGTCTACCTGGGCTTCCTCCGGGTGTTCAGTTTCCTCCCACAGTCCAAAGATGTGCAGGTTAGGTGGATTGGTCGTGCTAAATTGCCCGTAGTGTCCAGGGATGTGTGGGCAAGGGGGATCATTCATGGGAAATGCAGGGTTATGGGGAGGGGTAGGGTAGGGGGTGGTTCAAGGTAGGATGCTCTTCAGAGGGTCAGTGAAGACTTGATGGGCTGAATGGCCTGCTTTCACACTGTAGGGATTCTATGATTCTATGAATATCGTTAAGAGCGACCACCACACAGTCCTTGTGGAGGTGAAGTCCCGTGTTCTCATTGAGAACACCCTTCATTGCCAACAATGTGGAAAAGCAGGACAAATCCAACCCAGCCATTACCTCCCCATCAGTCTATTCTCAATCATCAGTAAAGTGATGGAAGGTCAAGCAGCACCTGGTTAGCAATGATCTGCTCAGTGATGCATGGTTTGCGTTCTACCAGGACCACTCAGCTCATGACCTCATTACAGCCTTGCTTCAAACATGAACAATAGAACTGAATTCCGGAAATGAGGTGAGTTAGCCAGCCCATCAAGGCCGTATTTGACTAAGTGTGGCATCTAGGAGCCCTAGCAAAACTGGAACCGATGGGTATCGGGGGCAAACTCTCCGATGATTGGAGTCATACTTGTGATATTGGAAGATGGTCATGGTTGTTGGAGGTCAGCCATCTTAGCTCCAAGACATCTCTGCAGGAGCTTCTCAGGGTGGTATCCTAGGTCTAACCATCTTCAGCTGCTTCATCAAAGACCTTTACTCCATTGTAAGCTCAGAAGTGGGAATGTTCACCAATGATTGCACAATGTTCAGCAGCATTCTTGACTCCTCAGACGCTGAAGCAGTCCATGTTCAAATGCAACAAGATCTGGAGAACATTCATGGCTTGAGCTGACAAGTGTCATACAAATGCCGGGCAATGACCTTCTCCAACAAGAGAGGATCTAACCATCACCCCTCGAGTGTTACTATCACTGAGCCCTCCACAATCAACCTCCTGGGATTTACTATTGACCAGACACTGAACTGGACTAGCCATATAAATACAGTGGTTACAAGAGGAGGTCAGAGGCTATGAATACTGACATGAGTAACTCACCTCCTGATTCCCCAAAGCCTGTCCACAATCTTCAAGGCACAAGTCAGGAGTGTGATGGAATATTTTCTACCTGCCAGGATGAGGCCAGCTCCAACAACACTCAAGAAACTTGACACCACCCAGGACAAAGACCTCTTGATTGGCACCATATCCCATAAGCATCCACTCCCTCCATTACCAACACTCTGTAGTAGCAGAGTGCACTATTTACAAGATGCACTGCAGAAATTCACCAAAGATCCTTTGAGTCATCAAAAAATGTACCTTCTAAACCTATGACCATTTCCATCTAGGAGGACAAAGGCAGCAGATATATGGGAACTCCACCATCTTCAAGTTCCCCACCAAGCCACTCACCACCTTGACTTGGAAATATATCACTGTTCCTTCACTGTCGCTGAGTCAAAAGTCCTGGGATTCCCTCCCTAAGGGTATTGTGGGTCAACCCATGGCACAGTAGCAGTTCAAGGAGCCAGCTTACCGCCACCTTCTCAAGGGAAATAAATGCTGGCCTGCCAACAACGCGCACATCTCACGAGTGAATAAAAGACCACTTAAGGGCCTTGATTGGCGACTGTGCAGCAGGTTGTCCAGAACATAATTTAGTTAAAGAAAGGAATGAGGCAGGATTTATGGGCCTGTTTCCTCTCTAATTAAGTTGCCTTCCTGCCTCCAGGATTGGGATGTTTCCAGCAGCTATCTCTGTTTCTTTCTACAGATGTTGCCTGACCTGCTGAGTGTTTCCAGTATATTCTGTTCTCATTTCAGATTTTCCAGCAATACTTTGCTTTGCCACCCATTTCCTATTTGACAAGAACAGTTAAAAACCACCCTAAAAGAAAGTGGAAGACACAGCAACAGTAGGAGAAACTGAATGAGAAATGGGAGATGGAGAGAGTAAAGCAGTGAGAATTACTGAGAAAAACAGTGGAATTGTTCATTTTGTACTAGAATCACTACAGTGCAGACAGAGGCCATTCAGCCCATCAGTCTGCAGCAACCCTCTGAAGATCATCCCACCCTATCCCTGTAACCCTGCATTTTCCATGGCTGATCCATCTAGCCTGTATATCTCTGGACAGCATGGCACAATTTAGCATGGCCAGTCCATCTAACCTGCACATCTTCAAATTGTGGGAGGAAACTGGAATATCCAACAGAAACCCACACAGACATCAGGAGAACATGCAAACTCCACACAGACAGTCATCCAAGACTGGAATCAAATCCAGGACCCCAGCACAGTGAGGCAGCAGTGCTAACTGCTGTGCCACCGTGCCACCCATTAGAAGTACTACATATTTAATGTTACTACATTAGAAGTCAGTGTTTCCCAAACTATTCTCCAAACTGATCCTTTTTAAACATGTGAAAATTAACATCACCTCAGATGCCAATGAAACCAAAACTGAATAGCAGTCTTCACTATATAATTTCTTAAGTTTGAATATTATAGATCAACATATTTGTATCATCTACTTAAGAAAATCTGTGTTTTTAAGTGCTTTGTAAAATGGTATTACATTCGTTCCCAGTTTTTAGCCAAGCTCCACACACATATGTGGCATATGCATATGCATGCTTGCTTACTCACTCACTCATTCATTGGTCCCTTATCAACAATCACCCTACATCCCCTGAACCTCCACAAATATTACACCTTTCCTATCCACAGTTCTGTCTAGTTCCTAGAAGAGCCCTTGAAAATTATTACAGCACCTGACTGTTGTTTACTTGTAGCATCCTTCTAAGAAAATTCTAAGTTAGTCAGCTAAACATTGTGATCAACCTACCTGTGAGCCATGTTACAAGAAGTTTTATAAAACAGGATGCTTATTAATTATAAAAAGTAATGATTGAACCTGCAATACCTCAGACTCCGAAATGTTAGGAATGTAAAAGATAAATTATATTCATTCCTCACTCATATTAACTGCAAGCTGTTTGTTTCTTGCGGATATTTGCAGATTGTCTTGTATGAGAGATGTTCCTTTTTTTTAAGCAATAAGTTTTAACTGACTTGATCTCTGCTTTTTAACAAAAAATGAACTTTGTTATCCTAACGAAAATGTAACATAAGCGTACAAATACTGTTTTTCTCAGTAATTCTCACTGCTTTACTCTCTCCATCTCCTATTTCTCATTCGGTTTCTTCTACTGTTGCTGTGTCTTCTTTTGGGTTCGTTTTTAACTGTTCCTGTCAAGTAGGAAATGGGTGGCAAAGCAAAATATAATTTTCCCTCCCCATACACTAGTCATAATTTGCACAAAATTGCAAAGTTACTTAGAGAAGACTCAGGTGAGCTTAGGCGATTATGCGCTGGAGTTTTGAGAAAATGGATGCTACATGAACACAAAGTGTCAATGGTGCCCAATGCTGCTGAGATATCTTCCAAAAGACCCTGTGAGTCCAATTGGAATCAGCAGCTGAAATGACCATCAGGTGGATACTGGGGATCTCAGAATCTGGACGTCAGCTGATAAAAGAACTGATCCCAGGCAATGGGAGAAAAAGCTTTTACCTGAGCAATAATTTACAAGAAACAAATAAATGTGAAAATTTAAGATCTATCAGCTTTGATGTTGATGATAATTTAAAAAGTAATTATCTTACAGAGCATTTTGCTTATTGAAGAACAGGTTCTGAACAAAACTTGCAACTTTCATATTCTCTTGTGTTTTGAGGTTTAGAATTAGTTTACATTATACATTTATGGAACAAACATTCCCTTCTGCCCTTGAGATTCTTCAAGCTGATGAACACTGGCTCAGATACAAAGCAATTAGTTCTTGTCAGCTGTGTTGTTGGTTTATTGGTTTAGGCAGGCACTGTTATAACTGTGATTACAGGTTTCTGATGTTCCTTCTGATCCAAGGTCAGAAAGGAAAAATAAAATCCTGATTGTGTCTCAGCTATTGAATGTGTATTTAGTACATAGGTATACAGAGTTTGTTCAGTCCAAGAAATCAAATTTTGCCATTAACTTGACTTAATTTATGGTCTGGGGAATATGTATATAATAAACATCTGTTTTAAACTTCTGCTTTCTTTACAATTTTACCATTCCTGGCACACTCACAAATGTCTTCTCCCAAGGTTCATTAATGCAGAGCAACTAGGTTGTTTCAAATATATTGCCTAGAATTTGAAATAATCATAGGAAATATTTCATTGGCATCATTTTCATATCAAACGTGTGCCTCAGTTGGTTGATAGTAACGAAATTGAAACACTAGTCAATCTTAATGGGAGCTGAGAACTAATAAACCCACTAGGAAAGTAAGTACTGGAACATTTTAAGAGTAAAGAAAGGAGTATGGTACTATGCATCCAAATCACAAAGAGGCAATAATTTCCATTGTTAGGGCAAACAGCCCTTACCTGTAATAAGAGATAACAAAGTATAGAGCTGGATGAACACAGCAGGCCAAGCAGCATCAGAGGAGCAGGAAAGCTGACATTTCGGGTCAGGACCTTTCTTCAGAA
>NC_063333.1:36849174-36952479 GCF_021869965.1 Rhincodon typus | reverse complement strand
GTCTCAGTTTCTCCAGTATCTGCAGTTCCTACTATCTCTGAAACAATTTTAGCCCTTACCTGTATCTGCTCAAGCCACTCAATCATGAGATCCTGATTCTACCCCAAAGCGTAATTTCCTCCATGCACGCTCATTAGAATTTTCCATCTTATTTTCCAACCCTTCCTCCCATCAAAACGTTTACGACTTAGGGGAGAAGTGACCATAATATGATAGAATTCTTCATTAAGATGGAGTGACATACTTGATTGTGAGACAAGGATCCTGAATCTAAATTAAGGGAACTACAATGGTATGAGGTGCAAGCTGGGCTCTGATAACTTGGAAAATACTACTGAAAGGGATGATGGTGAATGGGAAATGGCAAATATTTAAGGAGTGCATGGATGAACTTCAACAATTGTTCATTCCTGAGAAAGGTTGCCCAACTATGGTTAGGGATAACAGACAGTCCCTCGCTTGTGAGTGGGTTCCATTCTGGAATCCGTTTATGAGTCAATTTGTATGCAAGTTGGAGCACAATTCAGGATAATATAAAGGAGCTGTTTGTAAATAGAGTTAATGTTCTGATGCTGGGTCCTTAAAATGACATCACTGTATGAGATCATGTTTGTAAGTGCAACGATTCGTAAGTTTGACATTCATAAATCAAGAACTCCCTGTAGATCCAAGGAAGGGGTATATGAATTGGCTAAAAAAAAGTAGGAGTCCTGAGGATTTGGAGCAGTTTAGATTTCAGCAAAGGTGGACAAAGGGATTGATTATGAGGAGGAAAATGGAGTATGAGAGTAAGCTTGCAGGGAACATACAAACTAATTGTAAAACCTTCTACAGGTATGTGAAGAGAAAAAAAAGTGAAGACAAATATAAGTGTTTTACATTCAAAACCAGGGTAAGTTACAATGGGCAACAAAGTGATGGCAGACCAATTACATATATAACACAGTGTGGAGCTGGATGAACACAACAGGCCAGGCAGCATCAGAGGAGGAGGAAAGCTGACGTTTTGGGTCGGGACCCTTCTTCTGAAGGAAGGTCCTGACCCGAAATGTCAGCTTTCCTGCTCCTCTGATGCTGCCTGGCCTGTTGTGTTCCTCCAGCTCCACACAGTGTTATCTCTGATTCCAGCATCGGCAGTTCTTACTATCTCCCAATTACATACATACTTTGGTTCTGTCTTCACAAAGGAGGACTGATATAATGTCCCAAAAATGATGGAGAACAAGAAGAAGGAACTGAAGGAAAGCATCATTTCATAAAATCATAGAATTTTACAGTACAGAAGGAAGCTGTTTGAACCATTGCGTCTGTACTGACTCCCAAAAAACCTACCCAGATAGTCCCATTCTCCAGAGCTGTCTCTGTAGTCCTCCAAATTCATCACTTTCAAATATATATCCAGTTCTCTTTTGAAACCTCCTATGGATTTTGTCTCCACCAGTCTCTCAGGCAGCGCATTTCCAAATTTTAACAACTCAGTAAGTAAAGAAGTTTCTCCTCATCTCACCCTTAGCTCTGTTGCTAACAATCTTGAAATCATATCCCCTAGTTACAGACATACCCAACAAATGGAAACAGAATATCCTTCTTTACGCTTTCAAACTTGTTCACAATTTTGAACTCCACAATAAGGACATCTCTTGATCTTCTCTGCTTTGAGGAATATAAGCCCAATTTCTCTTATCTTTCCTTGTATCTAAAGTCCTGCATTCCTGGTATCATTCTAGTAAATCTCCCTTTCACTCTGTCCAGGGCTTTAATATCCTTCCTTAAATAAGGTGCCCAGCACAGAACACAATACTCCAAATGTGGTCTGACCAATGATTTGTACAGGTAACATCAATACATTGTAACATCAATAGGGAATTTGTAAAGAAATGGTTTTGGGAAATTGATGGAATTAAATGCTATTAAATCTCCAGGGTTCAATAATGTACATTCCAGAGTATTTAAGGAAGTGGCCCCAGAAATAGTGAGTGCATTTATGGTCTTCTTTCAAGAAGAACAAAGAACAAAGAACAAAGAACAGTACAGCACAAGAACGAGCCCTTTGGCCCTCCAAGCATGCGCAGACACATTTTGCCCTCTGTACTAAAACTATCTTCACTTACAGTATCCGTATCTCTCTATTCCCTTCCTATTCATGTCAATTTCCATCGACTCTGGAACAGTTCCTATAGATTGGAGGGTTGTTAATGTAATCCCACCATTTAAAAAAATTGTTAGAGACAAAGGCAGAAATTATAGATCGGTTACTGAAAACAACAAATGCTAGAGATAACAGTGGGCCAGGCAGCATCCATGGAGAGTAAGCAAGCTAAAGTTTTAAGTTTAGATGATTTTTCATCAGTGCTGATGTGTGTGGAGGGGACAGCATTATGCTATAGTTGTGGGGTGGGGTTGAAGTGCAGAGTGCTGAGGGAGAAAGGATGTTGATAGTTCAGATTAAATGATCAGAATGTGAGACTGGCAGAACAATGGTGTGTCTAACTGCCAGACTTGAAAGAACAGACAGTCCCACTGGGCTGGGGGGAGGGGAGAGAGAACATGGTGACAGAGAATGTAACAAGTAAAGCTAAAAGAAAGGGAAGGAATGGGAGCTGGTTCATAGTTTGAAGGTGTTGAACTCAATATTAAGTCCAGAAGGTTGTAAAGTTTGTAGTTTCCTGCTCCTTGGATGCTGTCTGAACTGCTGTGCTTTTCCAGCTCCGTATTTATTGACTTTAGCTTCCAGCATCTGCAGCCCATACTGTCTAATGAGATGTTGCTCCTCCAGATTGTGCTTTAATTCACTTAATCAGATCACTTACTATGGACTATCAGCATTCTTTCTCCCTCAGCACTCTAAAATCTACTCCCCTCCAACTATAGAATTAATATTGCCTATCCACACTTCACATCAGCTCTGATGAAGAGTCATATAGATTCAGAACTTTAGCTTGCTCTCTCTCCATGGATGCTGTCTGACCTGTTGCGATCTCCAGCATTTGTAGTTTCCAGTACAGATTTCAGCATCTGCAGTAATTTGCTCTTAAATAGATTGGTTAGTCTGACATTGGTAGTGGGGAACATGTTAGAGTGTTAGAAAATGTTAAGATTTAATAACAGAGCACTTGGAAAACAATGACAGGATCAGACAGAGTAAACATGGATTTATGAAAGGTAAATCATGTTTGGCAAATCTCCTCGAATTTTTTAAAATATGTATCGAGTAGAGTTGATATGGAGGAGCCAATGGATGTGGTTTACTTGGGCTTCAGAAGGCTTTCAGTGAGGTCCCAAATAAAAATAAGGTCCCACATGTAAAATTAATGCACATGGATTGGGAGCAGTGTAATATCATAGACAGGGAACTGGTTGGTAGACAGGAAACAAAGAGTCAGAATGAACTCATCTTTTACCGAGTGGTAGGCGTTGATTAGTGAGGTACCACAGTGATCAGTGCTTTGACCCCGGCTATTCGCAATATATATTAACGACTTAACTGAGGAAACTAAATGTAATATCCCCAGATTTGCAGATGACACAAAGCTGGATGGGAGAGTGAGCTGTGACGAGGATGCAGAGATGCTTCAGTGTGATTTGGGCAAGCTGAGTGTGTGGGAAAATGCATGGCAGATGAAGTATAATGTAGATAAGTGGGAAGTTATCCACTTTGGTAGCAAAAAACAGGAAAGCAGGTTATTATCTGAAAAGCAATAAATTGGGAAAGAGGGACGTGCAAAGAGACTTGGGTGTCCATGTACATCAGATGCTGAAAATAAACATGCAGATGCAACAGGCAGTGAAAAAGGCAAATGGCATGATGGACTTCATAGCAAGAGATTTCAGGTGCAGGGAAATCTTACTGCAATGTATAGAGCCTCAGCGAGACCACATCTGGAGTATTGTGTGCCATTTTGGTTTCCTTATCTGAGGAAGCATGTTCTGGCTATGGAGGGAGTATCATAAAGATTTGCCAGATTGATTTCTGGGATGGCAGGACTGATGTATGAAGAGAGAATGGATTGGTTAGGACTATATTCATTGGAGTTTAGAAGAATGGTAAGGAGGTGGGATTTTATAGAAATCTATAAAATTCTAACAGGACAGGATTGGATAAATGCTAGAAGGATGTTCCTGATCACCAGGAAGTCCAGAACTAGGATTCACAGTCTAAGGATATGTGCTACACCATTTAGGATTGAAATGAGGAGAAATTTCTTCACTCAGCGAGTAGTGAGCCTTTTTGAATTCTCTGCCAAGGGAAGTGGTTAAGGCCAAAATATTGGATGGTTTCAAGAAGGAGTTTCAAGATATGGATCTTAGGACTAAAAGTATCAGAAGTTATGGGGAGAAAGCGGGAACAGGATACTGAATTAGCTGATCAGCCATGATCGTCTTGAATAGTAGAGCGGGTTCTAAGGGTTGAATGGCCTGCTCCTACTACTGCTCCTATTTTCTGTGTTTCTGTTTATTTTTCCTGAAGCACACTATCTAATATTTTCCCATGTTAGATTTCAACTGAATCTCCAGCTAAACTGCTAACCCATCTTCACCCTGCTGAGATCACTTTGTTTCCTTCACAGTTAATCATGTATGAAATTTTTGAGTTCTTTGCATAAGTTTAAGTTGTTCCCCTAAATTCCAATATAAACTATTTATTTACTGAGAAGAAAGAAAGAATTTAAATTTGACATTATGTGTTTCACAATTTAAAGGCATGTCAAAGTATTTTATGAATAATTAAGTGCTTTTGTATTGCTACTACTTTGTAGTGCAGAATTTTTGTGCGCAGTGTTTTTGTTTAAATGGAAATGAGATGATTTGCCAAATAACCTGTTTTTAGGGATAGAAAATATTATGCAGAACAGTGGGAGGGCTTCCAATCTTCAAATAGCACATGCAACCCTTCAACATCCACTGAGAAGGCAGACAAGATCTCGATTTAACAGCTCACAGAAAAGATAGAAATTCCATCTCTTCACACCAGTGCCTTATTTTTTTTTATCAACAAGCCTCCTGTGCAATATTTTCTAACTACTTCTGAAAACCCAAACAACAGCATTCACTGTATTTGCTTCATTAATGTGCTCCATATTTCTTCAGAATAATCCATTAAGTTTATCAAGCCTGATTTGCCCTTTAAATATCCATAATGGATTAACATTTGTCATTCTAAATGAATAATAATTCTAATTTTATCCTCAGATATCATTTTTAGAAGCTGACCCACTACTAATCTAGGTTTAATAATCTATTCTTATTTTTGAATGGAATTGATACCCCTTCCAATGCATCCATTTGAATATATATGTTCAACATTTCGGTTGCACTCTAGATTATAGAATAGAGACCATGAGGAATGGTGCCTTTTCTGGTTTTGGGTTCCAATTTTATTTTTGTTGCTACTTCTTTACTTACTGTTAGCCTCACCAATTGGTCGACCTCAACCTCTTAACTCTGCCATTCCTATTATCATACATTTCTATGAAACTGAGGCAAAAACTCCTAATAGTGCAGTCTTTATAGTGTGCAGATTGATCTAAGATGACATATTTAAGACCCAACTAAAGTATCCAACCAGCTGAAAAATGTAGACTTTACCAGAGGAAGTAAATCCTTAAATAAAACATGATGAACAACAACAATGGGGAAATAATGGATGATAACAATGACTTTTGTGAGAATGTACTGAATTGTATTCTGGAAAGCTCCAATCTAGTGCATTGCAGGCTGTCTTGAGTTAAATCAATCTGAAGATGAAGTCTTATGATTGTATTTTGTTTCCATATTGAAGTATTCTAAATCGCTTTAATGAGTTATAGAATTGCTAAATATTGTCTATGTAGTCAGGGTCTGCAAGCAATTAAAAGCAATTTGCTGCGCTAATCAGATAGCATAACTCATCCAAAATTCTGTCTGAGGAATTATGACTAAGAAAATAACTCCCAAGTTATAAAAATTTTCAGATTGCCAAATCATTTTGAGTTCTGGAATTTGGTTAGAACGAAGCATTCATAGAGCTTATCTGCATTGGACCACCTCAATGTAGTGAAATTGGAAAATTAACTTAAATTAATGGAATATTGAATAGATTTAGTTACAAGACTGTCCTGTGAACCACCTGATTTTTGAACATTTGCTGCACACAAGCAATGGATGGCGCCAGGACAGAGTCTGGAGAGGATATTCTCTTATAACTTAGGTGCATCACATTTCCATTCCAATTGGCACACATGCACTTCCAGTGGCATGAGAAAATATTCCAGTTGAGTCCACCTGACCAGCAATCACGGCTTCTGTTTATCAGTTCATAGCATACATTTGTATGGAAATTATTGAAGAATACAATAATAGAATACAGCCTATTATTTTCTTTAGTCATTGTGATGGTTCAAAATTGTAGCAAATTAGTATTTGCTAAATTATTTTTAGTTTTATTTGACCATTTAATTGCAAATGTACATATTGATTATTTTGATCAATAAAAACAAACTGACTTACATGTAGTATAACCTATTTGTAAGAGATTAGAGTGTACCATTTGAGTATGTTCATGGAAATAAATTGAAACTACAATATCAACACAGCTTGACCAATCTCTTTTGCCATTCACCCTCCATGCAAGAAAACATTACTTGCATTTCCACTCTGTTTTCTTGAACTTTTTTGCATTCCTTTTTTGCAGAGCCAAGTATACAAATGTCACTTTACTATTTAGGCCTTCTATACATTCTGCAGAGGCTTCAAGAATGAAAGAAGAGGATCCAATCCCTGATTGCATTTGGAATCATACTTAATATTTAAAACAAAGATCTAAATTTGTAAATTTTTATTTACATGGAATCAAGGCATGTGGAAGTTATCCAATAATTTGTTTGGAAAAGGCCTGTTGTAATTTTAAAGCTAATGCATCTGCAGTTGTTTTGTGATTGATGGGGCAAACCCTTGGATGTTGTGTTAAATTACTGAGTCTGACTCATATGTTCATTGCTTCCTTCAGAGAGTTTTGAGCGGAACAACAGAAAATTAGATTTCTCCAGAGAGAGAAAACATTGTGACAGGCTATTGTTGCATCACTGTAACATCAGAGGAAATGATATGAAGATATCCTTTGGAAGAATTATAATCACAACATGTGAAAAATAGAACTGGCTTGTTTCTTACAAGTACAACACATGGCTGTTAGCTCAATAGTAACATTGCTGTATCACCATGCACGATCCAGTAAAAGAATAATTAACAATTTGATCTAATGAAAGGAATTCTTGGTTTGATCACAAGATGTGGCATCACTCGCAAATGGTTTAAGATATTTTGTAGAAAATGTCAAACTGTCCTTCAGAGATAATTGAAGTTAAGGCATTACTTTCTCAATGAGATTCAGAGGCATTGTGCAGTAAGGAACATTACAATTTGCTTGTAATCCTCAGCTCAGAAGATTTGTTTATATCCTTAAAAATAGGTTTGTATTCCTACACATTGGTTTCAGCAACAAAAGATGCTGTGACAGGAGGCTGGCTTCACATTTTAAAGACATGTCCTGTCACCAAAGCTGCTACATCAGTTGCTAAGTCAGAAATATTTCTTGGATTTGACATTACTGGTTGAATTGATTAGGTCATCCATATAAGATAGAAATCAAATATGTGACACTGTTGCCAGTGTTTTGGTGCTTTTCACCCCATTTCCACTCACTTAGGGCATGAGTCTCACCAAGTAACATCTTGATAATGTTAACATGGGCATTATGAGCATGCGCCGGATGTATACAGTACTGGCAGATTGTGATGTCAATGCTGGCTGTGCTATTTTTGACTTCTCTGTGCTAGCTAATACATTATTGATTATTGCTGAATAAAAATACATTTTGTTGAAGTTTTTCATCTGGCACTCTTCAGAACAATTCTCAAGAAATAGTAAAGTAAGGAGAAAGCAACATTTATTTTGTATGAAACTAAAGTGCAGTTTGCTGAGTTGACAAGCGGATTCTGATTGGGAGAGATAATGACATGAAGAATGCACCAGTCAGTGATGACCTACAGTTAACTGCCAAGTTTTGTTTTAATATTTTTACTTGTTTTGGCAAGACATTGCCCTGAGAAATTAGTCAGAGAATGGCAGTCATCCATTTTGTTGAGTTGAAACAGGTGCAATAAGTGTCAATGTTCTTTCTGTCAACAACTCATAACACAGTTTCCAAAATTAGATGTGATTCTGCAATTGAACATCATTTCCTGAATGATATGAGTGTATATAAAGAATTCCTCTGACAATCAGTTCAGTATTATTAGTCATGCGCACAGTCTGGTACATTTAAATAATTTGAAAAAGTTTTTCTTAATCATTTTTTTTCATGAAATATGAGCTTTGCTGCCTAGCCCAGCATTTATTGCCCATCCCTAGTTAATCTTGAAAGGGTGGTGGTGAGGTTCCTCTTGACCGATGCTATCCTTGGGGGTAAGGTATAGCTATATTGGTATTAAAAATGTAGTTCATGGATTTTGACCCAGTGATGGTGAAGGAATGGCAGCGAAGTGGTTCCAAGTCAGGATGGTGTGTGATTTTGACAAAACTTGCAAGTGGATGTGCCCTTTTCCTTCTAGTTGTTAGAGGTCACAGGTTTTGAAGGTACTGCCATAGGAGTCTTGGTTAGACACAGCCAATTATCAGCATCCGCCTGACTGTTGTCCACATCTTGCTGCACATGGATATGGCCAGTTTCAGTATGTGGTGAGTCATGAATGGTGCTGAACATTGTGTAATCATCAGTGCACATCCCCATTTCTCACCTAATGATGGAAGAAGGATCATTGATGAAGCAGCTGAAGATGGTTGGGCCTGTTATGCTACCCTGAGGAACTCCTGCATTGATATCCAAGGACTGAGATGTTTGACTTCCAACAACCAGAACCATCTTCCCTTTGAGCAAAGTATGACTCTGGCCTTTGGGATATTTTCCCCTTGATTCCCATTGACTCCATTTTTGCTAACACTCCTTGATGCCAGTTTTGGTCAAATACTGCCTTGATGTCAAAGACACTCACTTCACCTCCGGAGTTTAATGCAACAAATCTCCAATAATCAATATATTAAAGAAGTTCAACTGATCACCTTTGTGTCTTCCCTTAGTTCCATATTGTCTGTTCTGTTGCCCCTACCCTGGGCTATCTCAATGATTGCGTTGTGCTCTTGAGTTAAGAACGCTCCGGAAGGTCACAGCCACTCCCGCTGCTGTGGTCGTAATGGTCCAATAATCGAGTAATAGGGCAGATTACTGGACCTTGCAATCCACAGCCACGATGTCAGGCATCTGAACCTGCGTGGCAACAAGCTGAGTGCAATTTGGCAAAAAGTGGCTTCTGCTTATGCTGCAAAGGGAGCAGAACTATTGAAAACTGCATTATGGCTGGGATTTGCAAGTTCTCCTGTGGAGTTGGACGTCATTTCCAAGCTGGAAACACTAGGATCCAACCTCTGCTCAAAGCTCTGTCAATTTGGAGTCTGACACTTCAATACTCCTTGACCATGCCGTCAACCTTTTCTGGCAAGTCTATCAATATATCAGGCATTTCACCATGTGTACCCATCAGCATTTCCTTGTATGCCATCTCATTAACATTAACTTTTTTCTGATGTTGAAAGAACGTTACAAATGGTGTTCTGCCTACTCCAGATTGAATGCTGGCCAAATGTAAAAAAAAATCAAAATTAAAAATGTACCTATGCATTTTTTCATTTTTAAGCCTAGAAGTTACTGTGGTTGATAGCAATGGGGAAAAGTTGTTTTTCCCATTATTATTTACTGGGATGCAGCATTTGTTGCCTATCCCTAATTTCCTTTCAAATGAGTGCCTTCTTAGCCCATTTAAGGGCAGTTAAAAAAACGACCATGTTGTAATAGGTTTATTGTCATGTACAGGCCAGAGCAGGTAAGGACAGCAGATTTAATTATTTTAAGGACATTAGTGAACTGAATGGTTTTTATGATAACTGATGACAATTTCAAGGTCATTATTACTGAGATAGCTTTTAGCTCCAGATCTTATTAATTTGAATTCAAATTCCACAAGCTGCCATGGTGGGATTTGAACTCATGTCCCCAGAATATTTGCCTGCAGAGCCTCTGGGTCAGTGAAAAACATTTGTCTGACATTTCTCTGCCTATCATTTTAATGCAGACATTAACCCTTTAAAATTTGATTTTAGAAATTTGAGGACAGCAGAGTGCTGCTATACGAGTGTGTTAAACAATGACTTGCCATTGTTGTCAGCAGTAGCTCCCAGGCTGTGCTGGAGTGTGAGTGATTGTTGTACACCATGAGGCTATTTACAAGGAATTGTCATCAATAACAAAATATAGCAGTGCCTTGCAGTGGGTCACCTCAACAATTCTAATGAAAGTGTCCCTGCCATGTACTGCTCTATGAATTTATATTTTGAAACTGTGGTCATATATTTCATTTCAGATACCCCATCATACGAACAGGCAATGTGACAGCAGCAGAGGTTAGAAAACTTGCAAAGACTGTTTCCAACTGGGTTTTAATTCAACAGCCTGTTGCACCTTGCATACTGGGGTGTTGCAACCATTTCAAACCTTAATCTTATTCCTCTCTCTGTTACAGCTAAAAGCTGGGTTTCTGTTCCTGCTGCTAGAATTGCATGTGAGACAATCTATTTTTCTGAATTGTCTTTGCTAAGGGTGTGTTTATGGATGTTGCTATACTGGAACAGCTAATCGGTAGTATTAATACTATACATATTATTTTGTTAAGCATTTCGATAGATTTACAGTTAAGCCAATTTTTTTGTTTTATTTTTATTTTATCTGTGTTTTAACTATAGTGTAAAAATAAGGTGTGTTTTGCTTAAAGTTGAAAAGTTTGACCAATCGAATTGCATCTGGAATGCAACACTTTACACTTATCTTTAAAATAAGAAAAAGATTAGTATCTTCTTAATATATTTTTAAGGGGGTTTGATCTAGTCCATATCACTTCCACATCATCATGAGGTCAGAAGTGGGGATGTTTGTGAATGATTTGCACAATGTTCAGTACGATTTACCACTCCACAAGTACTGAAGCAGTCCATGTCCAAATGCAGCAAATCCTGTTTCGCATCCAGGTTTGGACTGTTAAGCGGCAAGTAATATTCAGTTTCTCGTCAATGGTAGCACCAAGGATGTTCCTAGTGGGGTATTCAGTGATGGTAATGCCATTGAATGTCAAGCTAGATTAACCCTTATTGGAGATATCACCTGGCATTTGTGTGGCACGAATGTTAATTGCCACTTGTTAGCTCAAGCCTGGATATTGTCCAGGTCTTATTGCATTTGGACATGAACTGTAAAACATGAACTTCAGTATCTGTGGAATCGCAAATGGTACAAACATCGACAAACATCTGTACTCTGACCTTATGATGGACAAAAAGTCATTGATTTTAACAGTTGCAGATAGTTGGACCTAGGACACATCAAACATATCTGCAAACCTGCACAGGGACATCCTTCCGAAAAGCTTTTAGTACGTACAATGCAGGACTGGATACACCATCACACCAGACCAGATAGGAGTGGCATTATTCCTTTTTTGGAGGAGATTAGTGAACAAGTTGGATTTTTACAACAATTCAGCTGTTTTAATGCTCAGTATTTACTGCCAGATAATAAATTACCAAATTAATTGAATTCAGTCTTCTGGATTAGCAGTCCAATGCTATAAACACAAAGCTATCAAACCTAGGATAAGATAGACTTCAAAACAGCATTTTAATACTTGATAAGCAATGTAGAATTACCATTGACTGAAAACTAACTTTGTGTTCTTCAAATCTATTTCCAGCTGTTGTTTTGAATTAGTCTTAAGTCTGTTATGAATGAATCCTCAATCACATGTTTTAATTTAAGTGCAGACATTGAAGTAAATGGAACAGAAATCAAATAAAATTGTGCTTTGAAACTCCAAAATTCTGATAACATTTCCTGAATTTGTAGAGAATAACCAGGACATCTCCTGGCACACAGTTACATGCTGGTGTAATGGGATATTATTTGTCAGAGCTATTGACAGCTTTTGAAACTAGATAAAGAAAAAACATAAATTGAAAAGTGCCCTACTCCAAGGATTAAGAATTGCCAACATTTCATGGTAAAGAAGGGAGCCTGGCTAGGGGAATAAGAACTAAATAATAGGTCACAATAAAGGATATTAAAGTATGAGATTGATCATGTGTAGTTCAGAAAACATTAAGATGTAAGGTAAAGGGGATGTATCAAAAGTTAAGGTTGTATGGATCAATGAGTTTAGTGCAACTGAGATTTTAACAAAACTGTTTGTACAAAGCATTACAACAGCCACTGGAGTATAATTTGAAGAGCATTGTGTATTGCAAAAAGAATAGAAAGGCTGAGTAAATATAAAACAAAATGTAGCTCAGGGTATGATGGAAATCTGCAACTCACTGCCTGCAAATGTGATAGAGACAGAGTCCCTCATAAAATTTAAGATGTATACTTGCAATGCCAAGGCATTCCTTTTGACTGCGTATCCCAGGATAGAATGTCCAAACTGACTGGAACCGCTGGCTCTAGGCTGCTGCTTATATAACTTCCAGGTGAATTCCCAAGGTGGAGCAGCTATCAGACCAAGCTGTGAAAGCTTGTGTCTTCAAATAAACCTGTTGGACTATAACCTGGTGTCTTGTGATTTCTGACCTTGTCCACCCCAGTCCAACACCGGCACCTCCACATCATAATTACTGCTAGTTCACTGATAACATCAACGGTTTAGCAGGGTTGATTCTAAAGGGCAGACAGTTAAGTCTCTTTTAAGGCTGAGGAGAGTAGAAACTAATCTTTTATAGTGGGTGGGGCTGCTGTTGCGCGGATGTTTAATTGGGACTAAGAGTGAATCTTTGAAGGTAATTATTCATAAAGGAATATCTATCAACAATATTGATTAGACTGATTGTAGTCAGATCGCCAGATTTGGATAGTTGATGTCTTTATTTAAGAAAAGACATATTGGCATTGGAGGCAGTTCAAAAGAGATTCACTTGGCTCATTGCCTGAATGAAGGAGATAACTTATAAAGAATGGCTAAAGAGTTTAGGCCTTTAATCATTGGAGTTTAAAGAAATGACGGCTCATTTTATTGAAACACATAAGATTCTGAAGGGGCTTGACAGTGCAGATGTTGAAAATATTCTTTCAATAGTGGGAGAATGTTGAACTAGGGGACGTACTTGCAGAATAATGTGACACTTATTTAAATTTGAGATACAAATGAATTTCTTCTCTCAGAGGGTAGTAAATGTCTGAAATTCTCTAGCCCAAAGAGTTGTGGAAGCTTGATCACTGAAAGTATTTAGAAAGGTGGTAGATGGAATTTTGAAAGATCAGGGAGTTGAGGACTGTTTGAAGCTGGCGTAAAAGAGGAGTTGATGCCTGGGGTAGATCAGCCATGATATTGTTGAATGATGGGACAGGTTTGAGGCTGTATGGCACCTGCTCCTATTTCTTATGTTCTACAATACTGAAGGAAGTTGTAGGGACATGCAGCAACATTTTCCATAACAGCCTGCCAGCAGAAATGAACCAAATGATCAAATGCACAAAATGTGGTACATATTATGGATAAATCTCAAGACCTGAGGTTATCTGTGTCTATTTTAGTTTGACAATGTATGAATTTGAAATTAAAACAGGAAATACCTCTTTAGGATTGAGATTACTTTTCAACAATTCATTTTAGTTTTATTATGCAAAATGACCAGCTAAGTGACGTATTGATATTATATTCTGTTTGATTGTGGTCAATGTAGGACACTTTCTGTTATAAGTGAGAATGGCCATATGTACCAGGCCAAAAATAAGGTTTATGATTTTATTATTGCTTTTATGGACCCAGGCTAAAATAAACTGTAAAACGACTTTGAAGCGAAATAGCCTTAGGTGAAGCCACATAGTTCTGTGTCTTGGTTTGTAAATTAAAATGCATTAAGGAGAAATGGTCTCTTTAAAAGTATGTAATAGGCCTATATATATGCATACATAATGATGTAATCAACTACTATAATACTTTTATATTATGATTTCTTATAAGTCAACCTAGATTCTATAGATTTAGTACAATGGTCAGATCTGATTCCTGGTAATGTGGTGTGGTCTAATGAGAATTCTTGTAACCTTATTTCTTTGGAGAACAAAGAATGTTGCTTTATAGTCAATTTGCTTCAGGTACCAGTCATTGTGAAGTCACTCAGTAACAATTTTTTTTTGCAATAGGCTCTGGAACTCTCCAAAACATATACTTATGTCAATTTGACAGAAGTGACCATGCATATTATTTTATGGGGTCTGATCATCTTAGGGAAAAGCTATAAATTTAGTAAACCAACAGAGATAAGCTGTAAAGAAAGGGATGGTCCAACAGGTGACTGATGCCTTTGAGAACTGACTCAAAGATAAGAGGAAGTAATATCCCAGAAGTACACATGAGTGAAAAACAAAAGCATCCTGGTCGTGCTGGTCCTCTATTTTGAATTATGCAGATGCATCAGACCAGTATGTATCATTTGCATGTTTTACAGCAATGTTCTGGGGACCTGGTTTTGAATCCCACTAAGGCAGTTGTGAAATTTTAGTTTAAGAATTTTTTTTATTTACTTGCTCGACATGGGCATCTCTGGCTGGCCAGCTTTTGTTTCCTATCCCTAGTTTCTTTGAGAAGGTGGTGGTGAGCTGCCTTCTTGAACTGCTGCAGTTCACGTACTGTAGATTGACTCACAATGGTCTTAGGGAGAGATTTCCAGGATGTTGACTGAGCAACAGTGAAGTAATGGTGATTAATTTCCAAGTCAGGACGGTGCATGGATTAGAGGGTAACTTGAAGGTGGTAGTATTCCCAAGTATCTGTTGTCCTTGTCCTTCTAGATGGAAGTAGTTGTGGGTGTGGAAGGTGCTGTCTAAGAATCTATGGTGAATTTCTGTGCATTTTGTAGATGGTACATACTGCTGCTGCTGAGTGTTAGTGGTGGATGGAGTGGATGCGTGGAAATACAATGCCAATCAAGCGTGCTGCTTTGTTCTGTCTGGTGTCATGCTTCAGGCAAGTGGGGTGTATTCCATCACAGTCCTGACTTGTGCCTTGTAGATGGTGGACAGACTTTGGGGAGTCAGGAGGTGAGTTACTCACTGTAGTATGCCTAGCCTGTGACCTGCTCTTGTAACCACAGTATTTGTATGGTGAGTCCAGTTGAGTTTCTGATCAATGGTAATCTGAAGAATGCTGATATGGGGATTCAGCGATGGTAACATCATTGAATATCAAGGGTTGGTGGTTAGATTGTCTCTTATTGGAGATGGTCATTGCCTAACATTTTTGTGGCATGAATGTTACTTGCCACTTGTCAGCCCAAGCCTGGATATTGTCCAGATCTTGTTGCATTTGAAAAGGGACTGCTTCAGTATCTGAGGAATCGTGAATGGTGGTGAACATTGCGCAATTATCGCTGGACATCCCCACTTCTGACCTTGTGTTGGGAGATAGTCATTGATAAAGCAGCTAAAGATGGTTGGGCCTAGAACACTACCCTGAGGAACTCCTGCAGAGATGTCCTGGTGCTGAGATGATTGCCTCCAGCAACCACAGCCATCATCCAATGTGCCAGGTATGACTCCAACCAGCAGACAGTTTGCCCCCTGATACCTATGGATTTCTGTTTTGCAGGGTCTCTTTGATGCTACACTTTGTTGAATGCAGCCTTGGTGTCAAGGATTGTCACATTCACCTCACCACTGGAGTTCGCTTTTTTGTCCATGTTTGAACCAAGGCTGTAATGAGGTCAGCAGCTGAGTGGCCCTGGCAGAACCCAAACTGGAGATCACTGACCAGGTTATTGCTGAGCGAGTACTGATTGATAGCACTGTTGATGACATCTTCCATCACTTTACTGATGATTGAGAGTTGTCTGATGTGGCAGTAATTAGCCGGGTTGCATTTTTCCTGCTTTTTGTGTACAGGATATACTTGGACAATTTTCCACATTGTCGCATAGATGCCAATGTTGTAACTGTACTGGAAGAGCTTGGCTAGGGGAGCAGCAAGTTTTGAAGCACAAGTCTTCAGTACTAGTGCTGGAATTTGGAATTGAGAGTCTAATGATGATCATGAAACCATTGATGAATGTCCAAAAAAACTCATTTAGTTCACTACTGTCCTTTAGGGATGGAAACTGCCATCCTTACTTGGTCAGGCCTACTTGTGACTCCAGACACACAGCAATGTGGTTGACTCTCAATTGCCCTCTGGGTAATTAGAGATGGGCAAAAATTGTGGCCTAGCCAGTGATATCCAAATTCCATGAGTGAATTCAAAGAAACTCCCCTTTATTTTAAACGGAGATATGTTTGGTCTGCTTCTGTTTGTTTACAGCTTTATCAAATTTCCTGTTGGAAAAGTCCAATTACTTGGGCAAGATAAAGGAATAACTAGAAATCCAGCAAAAGTGATTAGTGTGCATACTTCCTGAAAGACATATGTTCCCCGATGTAAGCACAAAAAGTTCCTAGACCCTGTCATAACTGGATGAAGTTAGTTAACCTGAAAGAAAATATAACCTAATCAGCAATGATATGGATGATAAATGGAATTTTTTTAAGGAAATCATCAATTGTATAGATAAAAAGGGATGCAGCAGATGTTTGGTATATGGATTTTCCAAAGGTTTTTGAAAAGGTATCAAATAAGAATCTTTTTTTCATAAGTTACAGGAAGCTTCGAGAAGGGGAACATGGATCTGTTTTGGATAGAGAGGAGGTGATTTATTGTGCACTTCAGGGATCTGTGTTGGAACCTCTTTTTCTTTATATAAGTGATTTAGTTGAAACACAAGAAAAATGATATTGAAGTTGGTCAGTGTTACCCAATTAGAGGGCATGATGAACAGTGAAGAAGAATATAAGAGATTGCAAGATATCTTGAATAGGTTAGTGTCATGAGGAGATAGATGGTTGATGCAGTTCAAATGTGAAATTTCAAGAAAAAATCATGAAGGGAATATATATGGTAAGATTTTCAACAGCTAAACAACATGAAACGCAGGCCGTTAAAGCTTGAAGTGAAAATAGAAAATGCCATAAAAAGACAATTGATTTACTGGATTTATACATAAGAACATGAAGTATACAGTTTGGAAGGGATTCAGAATTCATTGTAACCATTTCCTTAGGTCACGTGGAATATTGTATTAGAGAATATGGAATACTGTACTGCAAATTGATTTGGTTACAGAGATAATGACACTGTTTCAAAAAAGGATTTAGGTCAGTAGTTGAATAGTAACATTAAAGGGCATGAGGAAAGAACAAAGAAATGCAGTAAGGGAAAATGGCTGCAAAAATCATTTGCACAGTGCCAGTATTTTCACATGTAATGCTGATTTGATGTTAGTGATGTCAGTTTTAATGTAATTGCTTCAAATACTGGCATTTCTTAACTCTGTACAGCTGAACCTGCATTCAGTACCGTGAAGGGCTCCTACTAAAGGAAGGAGCATCTCCTTGCAAGCTTGTTGTCTTCTGTTAATAGCTGGTGTTTGTAAAGTTGGATTTTCTATTGCTACTTAAATTTGATGAGATTCGCAGGGGGTGGTGTGGCATTTAGGTGCAAGCCTTTGTTCACTTGAAGGGTTTTGCTGATAACACTTGCTCCCAGTATTGAGGCTGCAATTTCTGTCCTGTTTGGTCTGCAGCATAACAAGGACAGTGAAGATGACAAGCTGCTGGAAAGGAAGAAGACAGAGAAAGAGTGGGCTTTTGGGAAGAGGCCAAATTCACCAGTGTCTTCAGGGTGCTGTCTTTCTACCAGAACCTCAATGAGGAACAGAGATACCTCCATTTCACAAAAACAGCTATCTGCTGCAGACAGTCCTGCAGTTTCCAAATATTGTTAGTTGTGAAGGTGACCATGTCCCTATATTCCTATATGTGGGATTTTCCCAGGCTTGATCTCATGGTTTGATGCCCATTGTTGTGTAAGGGAGGTGACTGATGCTTAATTTACAAAGAGAACAGGATGCATTGTTTTCTCTTTTCAGAGAGAAGCATGTGGAGCAAGCTGCTCTTTCATCACCATTGGAAGCCTCCTCATTTTGCAGAGTGCCATTGACTGCATGCACATTGCTTTTCGGGCATGCCATGTAAATTCAGCGATGTACCACAACCTCAAAAAGGATTCCCTCCCTCAACGTGCAGAAATTAATAAGCACAATTAATACAGCCAATACCTGATATCCTGGCAGGAGCCATGATGCCTCCAATCTAAAGCTGCCTTGCATAGCTTGAGTATTTCAGCTACTACATCAAACCAGAGGATGACTATTGGGTAACAAGATTATACAATAACCACTAGAATCCAGAAGGGCTGCCAAATATTTCTGCATGGTGTTCCTTTAAAAGTGACTTTTGCTACGTCAAAGATGCAACATAGAAACACAAAGCTGTTGCTGTAATGGTTCAATTTATTTAAACAGAGAGTTCATTTTTGACTTTGAATGGTTCAGAATTCTATTGTAGAAATCATGGTTGCTCCCAGGATATATAAAAAAAGGTTTGTTAAACCTCAGGCATTTGGTAACTCCCATGAGCAGAATCAGTTTGAAGCCTCATAGAAGAAATCAGTCAGTACCAGGCAGTTTGATGTTCCTTAGAGATATCAGAAGCAATGCATGTATTTAAGCATTATTTACAATTTATGAGCTTGGTTCCTGGGGTTACAATCTCTCAATTGTTATTTTCCTCTCGAGCCAGTTTAAAAGATTTTGATGGTGAATTATGCAAGTACGTTCTATGTCAGTTTTCATTACTTGCTTTTCATTTTTAAAATAACAATTTGATAGTTAGACAACCGCAGAAACAGCCCTGTCAACCTTGCAAAGTCCTCCTCACTAACATCTGGGGGTTAGTACCAAAATTGGGAGAGCTGCCTCAGAGACTAGTTAAGCAACAGCTTGACATAGTTTTACTCACAGAATTATACCTTACAGACAATGAACCAGACACCACCATCACCATCCCTGCATATGTCCTGTCCCACCAGCAGGATGGCAAGGGCACAAAATGTACTCCGGGTGGGGGATTTCAATGTCCACCACCAAGCGTGGCTCAGCCACAGCACTACTGATTGAGCTGGTAGGGTCCTAAAGGACATAGCTGCAAGACTGGGTCTGCAGCAGATGGTGAAGAAACCAGCAAGAGGGAAAAACATACTTGACCTTATCCTTACCAATCTGCCAGCTGCAGTTGCATCTGTCCATGACAGTATTGGTAAGAGTGACCATCGCACATGGAGAATACATTGAGAATAACTTCCATCGTGTTGTGTGGCACTATCTCCATGCTAAATGGGACAGACTTTGCACAGATCTAGCAACTCAAGATTGAGCATCCATGAGGCACTGTAGGCCATCAACAGCAACAGAATTGTAGTCCAGCACAATCTGTAACCTCATGGCCCAGCATATCCCCCACTCAACCATTACCATCGAGCCAGGGGATCAACCCTAGTTCAATGGAGCGTGCAGGAGGGCATGCCAGGAGCATACCTGAAGGTGAGGTGTCAACCTGGTGAAGCCACCAAACAGGACTACTTGCACGCCAGACAGCAAAAGCAGCAAGTGAAAGATAGAGCTAAGTGATCCCACAATCAACAGATCAGATCCAAGCTCTGCAGTCCTGCCACATCCAGTCGTGAATGGTGGTGGACATTTGAACAACTCACTGGAGGAGGCTCCACAAATATCTCCATCCTCAATGATGGAAGAGCCCAGCACGTTAGTGCAAAAGATAAGGCTGAAGCTTTCACAGCAATATTCAGCCAGAAATGCCGAGCAGATGATCCATCTCGCCTCCTCCTGTGGTCCCCAGCATTACAGATACCAGTCTTCAGCCAATTTGATTAACTCCACGTGATATCAAGAAATTGTTGGAGATACTGGATACTACAAAGGCTATAGGCCCTGAAAACATTCCAGCAATAGTACTGAAGACTTGTGTTCCAGAACTTGCCGCTCCCTTAGCCAAGCTGTTCCAGTACAGTTACAACACTGGTATCTACCTGAAACTGTGGAAAATTGCCCAAGTATGTCCTGTACACAAAAAGCAAGACAAATTCAACCCAGCCAATTACCACCCTATCTAAAAGTTCTTGATCATCAATTAAATGATGGAAGGTATCATCAATGGTGCTATCAAGCAGCACCTGCTCAGAAATAACCTGCTCAGTGACACCCAGTTTGGGTTCTGCCAGGGCCACTCAGATCCTGATCTCATTACAGGCTTGGTCCAGACATGGACAAAAGAGCTGAATTCCAGAGGTGAGGTGAGAGTGACAGCCCTTGTCATCAAGGCTGCATTCAACCCAGTGTGGTATCAAGGAGCCCTAGCAAAACTGGAATCAATGGGTATCAGGGAGCAAACCCTCCGGTTGGTGGAGTCATACCTGACACATAGGAAGATGGTCGCGGTTGTTGGAGGTCAATTATCTCAGCTCCAGGACATCTCTGCAGGAGTTCCTCAGTGTAGTGTCCTTGGCCCAACCATCATCAGCTGCTTCATCAATGACCTTCCCTCCGTCATAAGGTCAGAAGTGGGCTGGTTCATCGATGATTGCACGATATTCAGCACCATTTCTGACTCCTCAGATACTGAAGCAGTCCCTGTTCAAATGCAACAAGATCTGGACAATATCCAGGCTTGGGTTGACAAGTGGCAAGTGACATTTATGCCACACAAATGCCAGGCTATGATCATCACCAATAAGAGACAATCTAAACACCGCCCTTGACATTCAATGGTGTTACCATCACTGAATGCCCCACTATCAACATCCAGGGGGTTATCATTGACCAGAAACTGAACTGTACTCACCACATAATCACAGTGGCTATAAAAGCAGGTCAGAAGCTAGGAATACTGCGGCAAGTAACTCCTCCTGACTCCTCAAAGCCTGTCCACCATCTATAAGGCACAAGTCAGGAGTGTGATGGAATACTCCCCACTTGCCTGGATGAGTGCAGCTCCACCAACACTCAAGAGGCTTGACACCATCCAGGACAAAGCAGCCGGCTTGATTGGTACTACATCCACAAGCATCCACTCCCTCCATCACTGACACTCAGTAGCAGCAGTGTGTACTATCTACAAGATGCACTGCAGAAATTCACCAAAGATCCTCAGACAGCACCTTCCAAACCGACTACCACTCACATCTAGAAGGACAAGGGCAACAAATATATGGGAACACCACCACTTTCAAGTTCCCCTCCAAGCCGCTCACCATCCTGACTTGGAAATATATCGCAGTTCTTTCACTGTCACTGGGTCAAAATCCTGGAATTCCCTCCCTAATGACATTGTGGGCTGACCTGCATTACACAGACTGCAGCAGTTCAAGAAGGCAGCTCACCGCCACCTTCTCAAGGGCAACTAGGGATGGGTAAGAGATGCTGGCCAGCTGATTAAGTAGGCGATTAAAAAAAAGCAGTGGCAGTGACGCCCACATCACACAAATGAATAGAAAATAAAGTTTAACTTTTCATGAGTGAGATCTCTGTGCTCTTACAATTTTGACCTCTTGTCTTTCATCCTTTTCATATGTGACCCTCAGTCTTAATCTCTGGAATTCTGAATTTCCCTGTCCTTGCTGTATGCTTTCCACCTTTAAGACACTTTTAACTCTGACTGTGATCACCTGTCCTCATATCTCCTTATGAACTCAATGGGAATTTTGTTTTGATTACACCAGTGTGAACTGCCTTGGGACATTTCACTCCATTTAAGATGCTACATAAATGCAAACTATTGTTACTGTTTGTTGTGATTGATCGATTGGGGTTTGCCATGGAGAATGTATGTAAATGAAGGTTGACAGTTAACTACCTTGGAACCAGATCAAGGCATTGTCCTGGGAAATGGAGCAGAGAATGGCTGTTATCTGTTTGGAGTTGAAACAGGCACAATGTGTATACATGTTCTTTCTGTCCACAAAGAGTAGGGCTCTGTCTATTAATATATAGAGCTTTTAGTATGTACAAGTGTACATACACCTGTCTGTCAATCTTAAATTGGTTGTCAGTGTAATTCTTAGGACAGTCAAGACTATTTAGCAGCCTAGGAAGAGTGTGCAGGAGGTCAGTATCACAGTGAAGCAGATAGGGAGGAGTGTGCAGCAGGTGAGCATCATTGAGAAGCCAACAGGCAAAGGGGAGCTGTGTGAGAAGGACACTGGAAGTAGGCGATTAAAAAAAAGCAGTGGCAGAGAATGCGTTCAGCATGTTTCTACTTGTCAGAGCTCGAATGTAACATCACAGGAAAACAGGTAGGTGATTGATAGATATTTCTTTGATTTCAAGTTTGATTGGCTGAATGGTGTAAATCAGGTGATGTTATAGCTGAAGAGTATAGTTAAGAAACTTACTTTAAACTATTTGATATCCAGCTAATTATTTAAATAGAATGGAGAAGGCTGGACAGATGAGGTGTTGCAGCTGTAGTATGTGGGAACTAGTGAATGCCAGTGCACTCTATGTAGACCATATCTGCAGCAAGTTATGGAGTCATACAGCACAGAAACAGACCCTTTTGTCCAATTCATCCATGCTGACCAAGTTTCCTAAACTAATCTCGTTCCACTTGCCTGCACTTAGCACATATCCCCCTCAACCCTTCCTATTCATGTCCCTGTTCAATTATGTTTTAAGTGTTGTAACTGTACCTGCATCCACCACTTCCTTTGGCAGTTCATTCCACGTATGAACAAATTGCCCTTCAAGTCCCTTTTAAATTTTTCTCCTCCCACCTCAAAAATATCTCCCCCTAGTTTTGAACACCCACACCTTAGTAAAAAGACCTTTACTATTCACCTGATCTATGCCCCCTCATGATTTTATAAAGCTCTATGAGGTAACCCCTCAACGTCCTATGCTCCAGTGAAAGAAATCCCAGCCCATCCAGTATATTCAGCCCCTCCTTATAACTCAAACTGTCCAGCCCCAGCAACGTCTTGGTAAAAATTTTCTGCACCCTCTGAATTTAATGATATCCTTCCTATAGCAGGGCAACAAGAACTGTACACAGTACTCCAAAAGTGGTCTGACCAATGTTCTGTACATGCCTGAAGGAACTTCAGCTCAGAGTTGATGATTTGATTTGGAATGATTGATGTCTCATGTACTGAGATATAGTGAAAAGTGTTGTTTTGAGTGCTCTCAGGCAGATTGTACCATACAAAGTGCATTAGGATAACAGCACAAAGTGCAGAATACAGTGTTACAGCCACAGAGAAAGCGGAGAGAGAGACATCAACGTTAACATTTGAGAGTTCCATTCAAGACTGTGATTACAGCAGGAAAGAAGCTGTTCTTGAATCTGTTCTTATGTTTATTCAAACTTTTATATCATCTTCCTGTTGAAAGAGGGTGGAAGAAAGTATAATTGGGTTGGGAGGGGTCTTTGATTATGTTGGTTGATACTGTGAGGCAGCGGGACGTATAGATGGAGTCAATGGATAGAAAGCTGGTTTGTGTGATGGAATGGGCTGTGCTCACGACTCTCTGTACTTTCTTGTGATCTTGGGAAAAGAGATTGCCAAACCTTGCTGTGATGCATCCAGATAGGATGTTTTCTATGGTGCATCTGTAAAAATTGGTAAGAGACTGTGAACATGCTGAATTTCCTTAGTGTCCTGAGGTAGTAGAGGTTTTGTTGTGCTTTATTGACCATCCAGTTGACATGCGTGGACCAGGACAGATTGTTGGTGATTGTCACTCTCAGGAACTTGACACTCTTAACCATCTCCACCTCAGCATCTTTGATGGAGACAAAGGTATGCCCTCCACTCTTCCTGAAGTCAATCACCAGCTCGTTCGTTTGACTGACATTGATGTTGAGATTGTTGTCGCTACAACATGTCACTAAGCACTCAATCTCTTTCCTGCATGCTGTCTTATCGTTATTTGAGATCCGATCTATAATGGTGATATTGTCACCAAATTGGTGTCAGGGCGGAATTTGGCCGCACAGTCATAACTGTATAAGGAATATAATGGGGTACTGAGTACTCAGCCTTGCAAGGCACCAGTGCTTAGGATTATGATTGAGGCCTAAGGGTCAGGAAATTGAGGATCCAGTTACAGAGGGGGGAGCTGAGAGCTAGATCTCAGAGTTTGGAGATGAGTTGGTTTGGAATTATGGTGTTGAAGGCAGAGCTGTAGTCAATAAGTAGCAGCCTGTCATAGGAATCCTTGTTATCTAAATGTTGCAGGAATGAGTGTAGAGCCAGGGAGATGGCGTCTGCCATGGACCTGTTGTGCCAGTAGGCGATTGCAAAGGATAAAGGCAATTTGGTGGCTGGAATTGATGTGAGCCATGACTAACCTCTCGAAGCACTTCATAATTATGGAGGTCAGAGCCGGACTCTGAGCTGCAGACACTGTGCCACATCAGCAAGGGCATAATTACCTGGACACAGCATTGCAGACCAAAGCACCATAGTACAGAGGGTTATTCAAGTGAGGGGAACAAAGAGGAATGTAATGCTATATGGGATAGCATTGGTTGGGGAATAGAATCTGTTCTCTATGATTATGAGTAACGTGGGACTAAATTTAAAATCAGGGACACAAAGTTAACAATCTCAGGATTATTAATCTCAAAATGAGACCGGACACAAATGCAATTTGGTATAGGGCAAATAAAACCAAAGAAGTAAATGCGTGACACTAAGTTTGGTGTGGGGGAAATGGGTGCTGATTCAAGAGACATTAGTACCAGTACTGGGGAAAGAGAGAGACGTTCCTTTGGAATGAACTTCATTTGAACCAAGCTAGGACCTGTGTCCTGGTGAATCATTATAACTATGATTGTGGATTGGATAATAATAAGTGAGAGAGGGCTTCAATTGAAGGGAAGTTTAAAAATAAAAAAAGAGAGAGCAGAGGTTCAGGGTAATGTGAGGGTGAACAATTAACAAAGCGTCATGGAAATGAGCATAAAACGTAAGCAGAAGAGTGCAGCAGAAATTAGAACAATGATACGTATTAATAATAAAAATATTCTTTATCTGAATGGATGCGGCATTTCTAACAAGATAGATGAACTGACAGCACAAAGAGAATTAAGTGAACATGACTTATGGAGAATATACGAAGATATAGTTGCAGGATGACCAAGACTGGGAAATCAATATTCCAAGGTATTTGATGCAATCGATCTTGTTATGAACTCCATACGGGTGGAACTAAGGAGTAGTATGGGAAAGAACTCATGGTGGGAATTGTCTACCAGTCCCCAGAGTTACCTCACTGTAGGGTGAAATAAAAACCATGAAATAATTGATGCATGTAAGTAAGGGACTACAATAGTCATGGGTGATTTTGTTCTGCATGTTGACAGGAAATATCATAATGGGCAAGCATGATATGGAAGATGAATCTGTAGAATGCATCAAAACTTGTTTCTTGAAGCAGTATGTTGCAAAACCTAATAATATGCAATGAGATAAGATTTATAAGTGATCTCGTAGCTAAAGATCCTTAAGATCATAGTAATCATAACCTGGTGGAATTTCAAATTCAGTTTGAGGGAGATCAGCTCAGGTCTCAAGCCAGTGTCCTCAACTTAGCTTAAATGAAGGCAATTACAGAGATATGAAGAAAGAATTATCTAAAACAAGTTGGGAAAATAAAAGGAGATACTCCATAAGGCTCAGCAAAAATTTATTCTGGTCGAAAAGAAGAACTCGATGAAAAGGATGAAGCAAACATGGTAACAAAGGTGCTCAAGGAGTGTATCCAATCATAGACTAAGGCATACAAGGTGGCAAAAACAAGCAGTAGGCCAGAGGGTGGGAATATTCTAGGAAGCAGCACCAGATGACCCTAATACCAATAAAAATGGAGAAAGTTGACTCATAGAAGTAAATTGGCAAGTAACATAAAAAGAAACAGCAAGAGCTTCTACAGGTGCATAAATAATACAGTACCTAAACTGAGTGTACAATCTTTGGAAGACGTGACTGGGTATTTGGGAACAGGGAAATGGCAAGATAATTAACCCAATTTTTTGCATCGATCTTCGTGGTGGAGGACAGTGTAAACATCTCAAAGATATAAGATTAGCAAGGTGCTAGTGGGAAGAAACTGTCTCTATCACAAGGGACAAAGTATTTGACAAATTATTAGCACTGAAGGATGATAAGTTGCCAGGATCTGATAGCCTGCATTCAAGCATTTTAAAGGAAGTGGCTGCAGAGATAGAAGAGGCATTGGTCAAAATATTCTGGAACTCACAGGATTCCCAGAAGCTTCCAGCAGATTGGAAACTGCTCAGGTGACACCTCTACTCATGAAAGGAGGGAGACAGAAGAGAGAAAATCATAATCCAGTTGGCCTAACATCTGTTGTTGGAAAAGTGCCAGAGTCTATAATTATGGAAGAAATAGCAGGACAATTAGAAAAGTTCAATGCAATCAAACAAATTCAACATGGTTTTGTGAAAGGGAAACATGTTTGGCAAAATTTGCTCGAGTTTATTGAAAGTAGATAAAGGAGAACTGGTAGAAATAGTGTATTTGGATTTCCACAATGCATTTGATGAGGTGCCACATAACTTTTATACTTTACCAGATATAAACTCATGGTATTGTGTATAGTTTATTAGCTTGGATTGAGAATTGCTCAACACATAGAAGACAGAATTCCCTACTTCTCCTCCTACTGTGGTCAATTTTGGTCCCTTTACTTGAGGAAGGATATATTTTATTGGAGGCAGTTCAGAGGCAGTTCACTAGAATGATCCCATAGATGAGGGATTTGTCTCATGAAGAGAGATTGAGCAGTTTAGGTCTATACTCTCAAGTTTAGAAGAATGAGAGGAAATCTAATTAATGTATATAAGATGCTAAAGGATACTGACAAAATGGATATAGAAAGGGTGTTTCCTAATGTGGGAAATCCAGAACAAGAAATTAGAGTAGTAGGGTAAGGGGTAGCATATTTAAAACAGAGATGAGGAAAAATTACTTCTCTCAAAGGGTGGTGAATCTGTAGAATTCACTACACCAAAGTGTGGTAGATACTGGCACATTGAGTAAAATTAAGAAGGAGATAAGCAGATTATTAATTAGTAATGGGTTGAAGGGATATGGAGACCGGGTAAGAAAATGGAGTTGAGGCTGAGATGAGATCAGTCATGATTATATCGAATGGTAGAGCAGATTTAAATGGTTGAATTGCATAGTTTTTGTGTTCTTATTTCATATGTTCTTATATTCTTATATTCAATCTGCACTTCCTTCTCTTGAAGTGTTGAAAGGTTGTTTTTCCTTGACATTGGTATCTCTTGTACGTTGTCCTGATGAATGCAAGACATAAATCTTTGACAGAATGTGTCTTTCTTAGCAGTATTCAAACTCTATACTGTGAATTGACTATGAAGTAATGCTTCATTCACAAACCAATTAACAAAAGTTTATTTAGGACTCAAGACATTTTCAATAAGTTGTAACTTAGGACAGATTGAGGCTGGCCTAAGATACAAGACCTGAGACATTCCAGGGGTAACAAGGATAGTAAAGATCCAAAGAGGTAGCCATGTGGCAGACTGACCTGTCTTTGTTAGCACATTTGTTCAAGTGGAGATAGGCCAAGGCTAATTTCTACCAAAGAAATGTAGCAGATGTTAGAAAATCTTTTACACACTGTGAGATAATACCTTGTAATTAAGACTGAGTGTGCTGCCTAAACGCAAATTTATTACTCAAGACACCAATCATGTAATAACTATTTCAAATATATAATAGATTCATCCAATCTGGCTTCTTGTAGACCCAAAGAAATCAAATTTGGTCTGTCTAGATGTTTGACTACCAACTGTCCTGTGTGTTCTGTGCTTAGCTGGCTGTTTCTGATAGATCATATAACCTTTCCTGTGAGTTTCTACTTTACACATGAAACCTTGAATGTATATTGAACCAAGTTCCTACTCGATCAACCATCAGCTTTGATGTCATGGCTGTCTTGATGGTTTAACATGAGGTAGATGATCCCAAGTCCTTGAATAGTACTGCTTGGATTTTCTCATTATTGTGGCCGGTACTCGATTTTCACACCCTGACATGGGATGTGACCAATATGTCTGATAGTTTCGACTTCTGTTGTTCAGGCAAATAATTATGTTAACATAAATTCAAATTCTGGTCATCAGATTGAGATGTGATTAACTGTAGGAGTCAGGCAAATTTTAACAATGGAGCTTCTGGATCTCCTTTTACCTAAATGTATCTTGCTGCTGTGCCAAGGGCCAGGTTACAGATTGTCTATCTCACTAAATTGGGATGTTTATTTTAAGGTCAGTTTTGTGCACAGGCGACAAGTGGGTTACAGAATGGTCCAAGTTTACTTCTGTGATAAACAAATCATTCAATTTGAAAAGTGCTGTGCTGAAGTGTACTGTATAAATAATAACAGATGTAATTGACATAATGAGACAGTATTCAGCTGATTCATTGCTGAATCCCTGTGCTCACTAAAATATTGAGTGGTGATCTAGAAGCTGACACTCAATGGTGTAAGCATGCTAGTTAGTGGTATTAAGCTGCTTATTTTTTGATGAATTGAATGTTAGTCGGTGCTGTAGTGCAGAATTCCCTGATGGCATATCCAGAATCTTTTCTATACTGAGGAATCAAGAATCAGAGCAAATTAATCTGATGGCTTCTCAGTGTAGTAAAATAACTGTGGTCAACCCATTTCATTTTTTCTTGTTTATTAACCTTTGTGGGTCAGAAATCTGATCACTAAGGAGACCATTTGTTGAGGACATATACAGCCAAAGCAACATTGCTTTCGTCTTCCTGTGCTAACACCCAGCATAGCAGTTTTCAATTAGTGTCCTTGTGTCTATGACATGAGTCCAATGAGAGAGACTGATAAAATCTCTGATCTGCACTAGTGTGTAATTTTGGTGAGATTGATTGATTGTTTAGTGATTTGTTTTAAAGACCTATTGTAGAATTTGACATCCGTGTTTCTCTGCCTTAAAAAATTTTGTATTGAGTAAAAGATGTGTTTAAATAGCTTGCGTGGGACTCAGTAATAAATCCAATAGGGAATACCAGAGAGTGGTGTGAATGGAGAATTCAACTATGGGCAGTAATAGAGATGGATAGCAGAGATGCATTTAAGGTGAAGCTGGACAAATGCACAAAATAAAAAAAAGGAAAGAAACCTATACTGTTAAGGTTAGAATAAAGAGTGTGAGAAGAGCCTGGAATGAAGCAAAACCAATGGCACAGACCGTTTGGGATGAATGGACCTTATATATGTTGAGAGTTCTGTCTAATCCAGTGCAAGATGAGATTTGGGCAGCTGTTTTGAGAGATGGATACAGCAATACTTTATAATTAAACGCAAGCAAACATCATGGCGTTTCCTTTCAAGCACAATGAAACGGTTTGAATCCTGGCCAAGAAATTTGATGACAATCATACATATGGCCCTGCAGCTTTTCCACATTTACACTCAGATGAACCCATGATCCGACACAAACAATTGAGTAGCTTTAAAGTTCATGGAGGCTTAAGCGACTGTAGTTGAGCCACACACGTAAACCTGGTAAGCCCATGTTACTTCAACCTCTTGCATTTGCCTTTCTATCCACCCATAAAACTCCCAAATGTAAATATCCTCTAATTCTTCTTATTTGGTGGAATGTCTGTCAACATTCCAACCAGATTTTCAGGAACTGCAAGAAATAATCATTTTCTGGTCCTTAACTTTTGACCCTCACTGAGATCTTCTCTATTTTCTGTTTTCTTGAATTGCATTGTTACAACATAACTGAAAATTTCCTGATTATTTTGTAGTTGGTTGGCTCGTCGAGCTGTTTTGTTTTCCATAGACATTTCATGACCCTGCTGGGTAACATCATCAGTGCACACAAACCCACATCAACTTTACGCCAACTGCTAACCCAAACCAAAGACCCGCTACCCACTATGTACAGGGCCAATATCATATACAAAATTCCCTGCAAGGACTGCGACAAACATTACGTTGGACAGACAGGAAGGAAATTAGCCACAAGAGTACATGAACATCAACTGGCAATAAAAAGACATGACCAATACTCACTCATCTCCATCCACATGGATGAGGAAAACCATCAGTTCAATTGGGACAACAACAGGATCCTGAGACAGGTGAAGCAGAGACAAACTTGGGAATTCCTAGAAGCCTGGTTCTCCACTAAGAAAGCCATCAATAAACACATAGAGCTAGACCCCATATATACTCCATTGCGAAGGAAAACCAGAAGTGAGGTAACCCAGCTCAACGGACACCAAAGTTTAAATACCAGGTGGGAAAATGCCGTAGCGCTTCATTGGAGGCTGCACTGATGATGTTACCCAGCAGAGTAATGAAACGTCTGCAGAACAAAGAATCAGCTTGGTGAGCCAACCAACCACAACATCCACAATCTACTCTAAAACCTTAGAGAATTTCCTGATTAAAAATTCTTAAAGGTGCTCTATCTGAAGCCGATAAATGATAGTTAACTGAGGTGAAATTTAAATTTTAAAGAGAGTAAGAAGAAATATCTGGCTTTTGGGTTCACTGTTTCTGATTGTTGCCGAAATCAGCAAAAACAAACATGCAGTTTCAAGTGTAATTTCAGATGCAATGTCTAGACTGTTCCATTGTGGAAACTTTAGGTCAAGATTTGGTGGAATGTTGTATTGGTGACTTTAAACTTTGATCTTTTGCAGGTGCTTGTGCTTATGTTTTTAATGTTAGATGTCATTACAGTATCAACTTAACATTTGTGAGAGATCAAAACTGAAGCTTATCGCCTTTACTTGGCTAGTGTGGAGCCGATCCCAAAAGTAACAAGAGTTGGAGAATCAACAGATGGTGATATAAAACCTTTTTGCTGATTAATGATCCTGAGAGCATAGGCTCCCGCTCCCTATTGGGAGCTTTGAATCAGTGATTTTACACTCAAGTGGCTGAATGAATTTACCCTCAAGACTGATGAATTTATTCCTGTGCCCCCCTCAGTCAGTTACTGTGCATCTGTTCCTATTAACCAATAAGTCAGTTACTGCATAAGTGTAAATCAGTCACTCTGTGCCTGGTGTAAGTAAGTAAACGTGCCTTGAGAAGGAAGATCCATGAGTAGTAGGGCCTGACAAGCCAAAAAGATCATCTCAGCAAACTGTATGGAGGGAACATTGAACTATCTTCCCAGTATTTCCCTCTGCCTACGAAACCCATGTTTTTTGTTTGTGTCTATCTGGATGTGCATATCGTGGGAGTCTTACAAGGTGGTTAAAGTTTTAACTGGTAGTAATGTATTTGTAATTAGTACAGAAAGTCCACACTTTCTATTAAAAGATAGGAGATTCGGGAATTTTGTAGATGTTTACAAATCTTTAACTTTTGTGACAATTCTGGCAATAGCGGGACTTGATTTCCCACCTAATCCCAATGAGGCAGAACAATGGCAATCCCCTGAATGTTGATAGGAGAGATTCAGTGATGGTAATGCTGTTGAATGTCAAGAGGTGAAGGTTAGATTTTTCTCTTGTTGGAGATTTTCGCTACCTGGCATTTAGGTGTTGTAAAAGTTACTTGCCATTTATCCCTCAGCTTGGATATTGTTCACGTCTTGCTGCATACGGGCATGACTGCTTCAGTAACTGAGGAATTGCGAATGTTGTGGAACATTATGCAATAGTCAGCAAGCATCTCTCCTTGTAACCTCATATTGAAAGGAAGGTCATTGATGAAGCAACTGAGTATTTTTGGGCCTTAGACACTGTGTTGAGGAACTCCTGTAGTGATGTCCTAGGGCTGAGATAATTGATCTCTAACAACCTCAGTATTTCATTGTGATAGATCTAACTCATCCCAGTGGAGTGTTTTCTCTCTGATTCCCATTGACTTCAGTTTTGCTGGGACTCCTTAATGTGATACTCTGTTAAATGATACATGATGTCTCATGTAGTCACTCTCCCTTTGCCTCTGGAGTTCAGCTCCTTTTGACCATATTTAGACCAAGGGTGTAAAGATATTAGGTGCCAGTGGCTGTGGAGGATTCCAAATGAGGCATTTGTGGGCAAGTTATTTCTTTGCAAGTGCCACATGCTAAAATGTTGACAACCCCTTCCATCATTTTGCTGATGATTGTGAGTAGACTGATAAGATGCTAGAAGAACGGTCTGTTCTGAAGAAGGGTCACTGGACCGAAACATTAGCTCTGCTTTCCCTCCATAGATGCTGGCAGACCTGCTGAGTTTTCAGCAATTTGTGGTTTTGTTTCTGATAGGATGTTAATTGGCTGGGGTTGGGCTTGTGCACAGGACATACCTGGGTAATTTATCACATTGTTGTAGATGCCAATGTTGTAGCTGTACTAAAACAACCTGGCTAGGACCACTTGCTCCCAGTCATGGGTGCTTTAGTTTCCAATTTTCTTAGCCAGCAGGATGACCAGGAGAATGACTAGAGGTGACACAGAGGAGGAAACGCTATGAATATTGGTGGTGAGAAGAAGGAAAATAATGACCTTTTGAGAGGATTTAATGATTAACTTGACATTACTTTTTCAGCCATGATTGTTTTAAACCAGTATGAGAAATGGAGTCCCTAGGATGATCAGGGGATTTATTTTGCATTGGGAGAGTTTTGTGTAGGCAGACTAAACACCGAGAAGCATTAGCTTCTTTTCAATGTTGAAGGATGAGGAATTTTTTTCAGGAGAGTAAACGCCATAGCTTGAAGAGCTTTTGTTTACAGTTCACAAAAATCCTGGTTGAAGTTAGATGTATATTTCCCCTAGAGAAGGTCAGAAATCACATGACACCAGGTTATAGTCCAACAAATTTACTTGAAAATATATTCGGAGCTTCACTCCTTCTTCAGGTGTTAGTGAGAGAGGTAGTATCGGACACAATTTATAAGTAAAAGATCGAAAGTTCACACCATTGATGATGATGTATTAAACAAAACTAAGATACTGTTAAATCTTTAATCAGTTAGAAGGTTTTAATTGATTAATATGGATTTGACTTTGCTGCCAGCACATGGCAAATAAGCAGTCTCGATTTTCTCCCTTCATTCAAGATCTTCTTGTACAAAGTGAGGAGACAAATGTCTGCCACCACCCCATTGCCCATGCTTGTCCCCATGACCCTGTTGTGGGCCATTTTCTCCTGCAATGAAACAAACAGAGAGATTGAGGGAGATGAAAGTGGCTGGTGCAGAAAAGGTGGTGGGGCATCCTGACTGAGTGAGTTGGAAGAGCAGAAGGGAAAAAAGCTTACTGAGGTAGGAGAATGGGGCAGACGTGGGAGCCATTGAGGGAAGATGTTGCATGCAATCATGAGGGTGGGAGACCCTGAGCCTTGGTATGAATTTGTGCATTGGTAGAGGCAGGGAATAACATGTTTGAATGTGGCTCCAGGAAGTCATTAAAGTCATTAACGTTTTCTTCAGGAGGATCTTCCATTGAAAAGACATCAACATGCAACAGATAACTCATGGAATTAACAGTTATCATTGTCTTGATAATAATAGAAGTCAATTACAATAGTAGTGAAGAAGCCAATGTATCAAAAGAACATGCAAATAACCACCATTCATTCTCCACTGTTGTGGCAATGACTTGTAACATCAAATCAGTTGTGTGAATGACGGGAGTATTGATTTCTGCAGTCACATAATGGGCTGGAGTTCAGAACTTAGTGTGCCACAAACAGCACTGAGGAGGCAATCTGGGACAAAAAGCTTAGATCAATGACATCCTGTCCAGAAGGAGAAAGAACCCAGCCTTAGAAAGTCATCCCAGGCAGAGAAGTGCGCTTTTTTTAATATACCTGCAAAGATATATTTTTGCCTAGAGATACAGCTTTTACTGGAAAAGCCAGCCACTTGCCAATTCTTGGAATACTGTTGTGAACTTATCATTAGAGACCTTCAACCTCCATTGTTCCCTCAGTGAACTGAAAAGAAGGTTTTTAGATGTGAAATATTTCTGACTATCTTCTTGGAGCAATAGAGTACGAGCAACTCTCAGGACTTTATTATCTAAGTTCATGTTAAACATTAGAGACATCATTTCTGTGTGTCTGTGCGTATCGTGTGTGAATGAGGAGTGGGGTGTTTGTTGCAATTGCATTCAGATGCTGTGCAAATTAACGTTCATCCTTTGTATTGATTCAATGTACAGAAAAGCCTGTTTTGTGTTGATTCGGTAAAGCCACAACACTTAAGTGGTTAAAACTCTTCCTAAAATACATCTTGTTGTGGTCAGCAAAGAGGCAGGTAAAAGGGGGATATTAACCAACGTATTTCAGTCCGTAGTACCTGATAGGATATACAAACACAGCCTTCAGTATGACAATATTGGTCTGACATTTCGTCTCACAAAAAGATGGCTATCTTCTATCTGGATTCAGAATAATTATACCCAAGTACGCAAAAAGAACTTCTCAGGACGGTATATGATGGTTGTTGATAATAATTTAGAGCCAGATCACCCATGCATTGGATAGGCATCTACAAAGACATTGAAATTCTGGTGTCTAAACTCAATATATTTCAGAAATGCAAAATGCCAAGTGATGATAGCTACTGAAATGCCACCCATACCGTGACATAGTATGGGTGCCAATTTATGCACCAAGTATGCGATTTCAAAGTTTCAGAATACTAACTTGACTTTCCCTTTTATCTGAAAACTGAAAGATTTGAAAGCTACAACAACAGTTTCTCCAGTATGAGTTTAGTTTGTTGAGAGAGCAATGTGTGACAATAGAACCTAATCCACCTCAAGAGAATTTATGGGATTTGCTGCAGTGTGAGTTTAACTTCACCCTCATCACCATATTACCAAGAAGGATATGGGTTTATACAAAGGTACATCAAGACATTCAAGGGAAACCTCACAAAATGCCAAGAGACAAAGAAAGATCAAAATATTGACTTATTTTCACTTCAACCTGCACCCCTCCATGATGATATGAAATTGCCTGCGAAGCTGTTGTTAAGAAGAAAGTGCAAGACAACTCTACCAAACAGGTAACTCAAATGTCCAGGACGAATTATGACAACAGACCACTGATGCACAGGTAGAAGGAGGTCAACACACACTAATGGTGTAAAGTGACTGCATAAGGGCAAAATGTACATTTACAAGGTCCAATCATGAAAACCTGGAACTTGGCAGAATTTGTTAGTGGAATTAAGACAGGTCACACGTCGCTGAGACTAGCAAGCAAGTGATAAGGGACAGAATTCATTTTCAACCTACATCTGGGTTGGGAAAGCAAAAAATGATCATCAAACATATCAGCAAGTAATACAACATTGGTAAACTCAGGCAAGTTTCCTATAGTACCAGGAGCAATGCTATAACATTGGATGTGGAGTATGCCAACTTACTATTAAGAGTACTGGATGCCAGATCTATAAGATGGAAGCAGAACACCCTAAGCCCTGACTGATACTGTGAATAATATTTTCAGAAAAGAAAGAAATCTACATCCGGTGTTTGGTTTATTTATGAGAATCAATTGCTAATCTCCAAAAATTTAGAAACAACAAATTAAAGATTAGAGATAGTAAGAGCTGCGGATGCTGGAGTCAGATATAATGCAGTGTGGAGCTGAAAGAACACAGCAGGCCAAGCAGCATCAGAGGAGCAGGAAAGCTGATGTTTCTGAAGAAGGGTCCCGAAAAGGGGAGGGAGAAGGGAGCTCAGAAATAAATAAAGGGCAGAGGGTTGGGGCTGGGGAAGGTAGGTGGGATGGTGATAGGTGAATGCATGTTGGCAGTGGTGGGGATTGGCCAGTGAGGTGGATGGAGCGGATAGGTGGGAGAGAAGACGGACAGGTTGTGTCAGGTCGAGGAGGCGGGAATGAGAGGGAGAGCTGGTCATGGGATGAGGCTGGGGGTGGGGAGATTTTGAAACTGGCAATATTAGTATAAAGACATTATATATTTTCATTAAAGAAAGAGGGTTTTTTTTACATTGTATTATTCACTAAGAGGTAGAAACTGATAATTAAGAGAAAATATATTCCTGGGCTCAGATTCACTATCACAATGTGTTTATGTGCCAAACATCAATATATATCACCTTAAATTTCTTACAAGCCATACTTTGTATTAAGATGATTTTATGCATTTGTTAAATTGAAACACTTGGTTAAAGTTTTAAAAGACTTAACAATGGCATTTCAATGACTCAAAACAGGTTAAAACAATTTCTAATATGGATGAACATTAATACACTTGTGTCCTGTAAATTACAAACTCATAGTAACCAATCTAGATAGTCTGAAGAACCTATGATAGTCAATCATCCAAAAGGAATAATCAATTTAAAATGATATGCAAATGAAGCAAGAATGATATGAGAACTAAAAACTTTTTCGTAATAAGTGGTTAGGGCTGGAATCCTGGCAGAGGCAGGCTCAATTAAGGCAGTCATGAGGGCTTTGGATGATTATTTTGTAAGAAGTGGTGTGAAGGGATATCGGGGAAAAGGCAGCAGATTGGAACCAGGGGACAGAACTACAGGCATGATGGAGTGAATGGCCTCATTCTTCTGTGCCATAACAATTCTGTGGTTCTGTGAGGAATGTAAATTGACCAGCTCCTGACTTATTCACAGAAGATCTAGGCAACCCTACCTATGTATTAAACTTGGTGTGGAATGAGCCATTAGACACAATCATTTTAGACAATGGACTCTGGCTGTGAAGTGATTTCTACCAGCCACAATTTAATCAGGCCTAAGCTATAGACCTGGAATCAATTTGCTATGACCATGTGTGTATAATTGGTCAGTTGGTGACAGAAAGATATATGGGAGCTAGCTAACTCTCTTTGTATAGTTTCAAAAATTGCTTTGTCTACAAGACACAGGACAGGAGAAGTGTCAGTAAAGAAACAAGACTCAGTAGATACACTCATGATCTCTTCCTCTGCCCTGTGAGGTTAAACCCCACCTGTTCTTCGACCAACCACATCCCACAATGCTTTAAGCATTGAACCATTAGCTGCTGTCTCCAGAAGAACTGTTGTAAATTATAAATCAACCTCTTTAAATCATCTCAATGCAGATTCCAGAAAGACTATTGACTATTAGGTGGAAACATAAGATGCATTGAGAAAAACAAAATTTACAAACGGATATGGACAGATTAGGTGTATGGGCCGAAATCTGGCAGATGAATTTTAACATGGATAAGTGTGAGTTATCCCTTTTCGTCAGAGGAATAGAAAGGCAACTTATTATCTAAATAGTGAGAAATTTCAGAGTGCTTTGGTGCAGAGTGGTCTGGGTGTCCTCACGCATGAATCGTATAAAGCTAGTATGCAGGTATAGCAGGTGACAATTAAGGCAAATTGAATTTGACAATGTATTGCTGAAAGAATAGAGTACAAATTGTGGAAGTTGGTGCTGCAACTGTACAAGACATTACTGAGATCACAACTGGAATATTAAATATAATTTTGTTCCCCGTACTTGAGGAGGGATGTAGCTGCATTTGGAGGAGATTCATTAGATTGATTCCAGAGGTGAAGGGTTTGTTTTATGAAGAGAGATTCAACAGTTTGGGCCTATACTGTCTGGAGTTTGATTGAGATTGAATTGAGGTAAAATGCTAAAGAGGATTGACGAAGTAGACATAGAAAGGATGTTTCCTCATGTCAGGCAATCTAGAATGAGATGCATAGTTTTAGGATAAGGGGTTGCAGATTTAAAACAGTGATGAGGAGGGATTATTTTCTCTCGAAGGGACGTGAATCTGTGGTGGATGATGGAACATTGAATAAGTTTAAGGAAGACAGACAAATTTTTATTTGGCAATGGATAGAAGGTTAATGGAGAGTAGGCAGAAAAGTGGAGTTGAGGCCAAGATGAATTCAGCCATGATAGTATCAAATGGCACAGCAGGCTCGAGGGGCTGAATTACCTACTCCTGCTCCTAGTTCTTATGTTCTTATGAGTATAGTGTAAAACCATCCAAATCAATCAATCTAGGAGATAGAAAGGACTGCAGAAGCTGGAAGTCAGAGTCGATAAAATGTGGAGCTGGAGAAACACAGCAGGTCAGACAGCATCGGAAGAGCCGGAAAGTTGATGTTTTGGGTCTGGACCCTTCATCAAGACTGGGGAGGAGGAAGGGAACTCCAAAATAAATGGGGGGTGTGGGGCTGGGAGAAAGGTAGGTGGGTTGGTGATATGTGGATGCGGGTAGGGGCTTGGAGAGAGTGAGAGGGGTGGACCGGGCAGGTAAAAGGAAGATGGACAGGTTATGTCAGGTCAAGGGATGAGGGGGAGGGCTTCACATGGGATGAGGCTGGGGGTGGGGAAATTTTGAAGCTGGTGATCTGTATGTTGAGGTCATTGGGCTGTAGGCCCCTGAGGCGGAATATCAGGTGTTGTTCATCCAGCTTACATGTGGCCTAATTTTGACAGTGGAGGAGGCACAGGATGGACTTTGTTGCCAAGGGAATGGGAGGGGGAGTTGAAATGGCTGGCACCCAGAGGTGGTGTTGATTGGAGTGTACAGAATGCGGATGCTCTGCGAATCAGTCACTGAGTCTGCACTTGGTCTCTCCGATATAGAGGAGACCACATCGGGAGCAATGGATGCAATAGACCAGGTTAGAAGACGTACAGGTGAGTCTCTGCTGGATTTGGAATTATTGTTTGGGGCCTTGAATGGAGGTGAGAAGGGAGGTGTACAGGCAAGTGTCTCACTTCCTGCAGTTCCAGGGAAAGGTGCCGGATGTGGTGGAAAGGTTGGTGGGGAGTGTGGAGTTGATGAGGAAGTCAAAGTCACAAAGTGAGCAGTCCCTAGAGAAAGCAGATTGGGGTGGGGAAGGAAATATCTTTTTGGTGGTGGGGTCTGATTGCAGGTGGCGAAAATAGTAGTGAATGATGTGTTGGATTTGCAGATTGATGGAGTGCTATATGATGACCAGGGGAACTCTATCATTATTGTTGTTTGGGGGAAGGGGTGTTTGAGGGCAGAAGTGCGGAAACTGCAGGAAATGAGGTTGGGGGAATTATGAACCACGGGAGAGGGAAATTATGGTCCTTGAAGTTGGAAGACATCTAGGATGTTGGGAATGGAACGCTTCATCCTGGGAGCAGATGTGGCAGAGGCGGAGGAATTGTGAGTATGAGATTGCATTTTTGCAGGAGAGCAGGTGAGAGAAGGTATAGTCAAAGTAGCTGTGGAAGTCCGTTTGTTTGAAATGAATGTCAGTGCTAAGTTCGTTGTCGGAAATGGAGATGGAGAGGTCCAGGAAGGGGAGGGAGGTGTTTTAGATGGTCCAGGTGAATTTGAGGTTGGGGTAAAAGGTGTTGGTGAAGTGGATGAACTGTTCAAACTCCTCGTGGGGGCACGAGGCAGCACCGATACAGTCATCAATATAGTGGTGGAAGAGATGAGGGATGGTGACGGGGTAGTTGCAGAAGAGGGACAGTTCCAGCATCCTACGAAGAGGCAGCATAGCTCAGGCCCATGCAGGTGCCCAGAGCCACCCCTTTGGTTTGTAGGAAGTGGGAGGAAAAATTGTTGAGGGTGAGGACTAGTTCTGCCGAGCGAATGAGAGTGTCGGTGATATGGAACTGGTTGGACCTGCGGGAGGGGAAGAAGTGGAGGACTTTTAGACCCTCCGAATGGGGGATACAAGTGTAGAGAGACTGAATGTCCATGGTGAAGATGAGGTGTTGGGGACTGGGGAATTGAAAGTCTCGGAGAATTTGGAGAGCGTGGATAATGTCCCAAACGTAGGTGGGGAGTTCCTGGACCAGAGGGGAAATAATGGAGTCTTGGTAGGAGGAGCTGATTTCGGTGGGTGAGGAGCAGGCAGAGACAATGTGTCGACCGGGGCAGTCAGGTTTATGGATTTTGGGTAGGAGATAGAACGGTCGGTGCGAGGTTGGGGAACTATCAGGATGGAAGCTGTGGACTGGAGGTATCCTGAGGTGATGAGGTTATTGATGGCCTGGGAGCTGATGGTTTGGTGATCAGGGGTGGAGTCATAGTTGAGGGGATGGTAGGAGGATGTGTTGGAGAGTTGACGTCTGGCCACAGTGATGTAGCAGTCAGTATGCCATACTACTACTGTGCCCAAACCCCTTGTATATATCCTGGTTTCCCTGCAGAGTTTTCTCAAGATCGAGCTCTTCTTGCCTGTCTTGCAAGATGAGGTGAGTTATGGCATTAACAAGGTGTTTAACAAGTGCTATTTCCTACCAGTTGGCATCTTGCTGCTGCCATGCCACTTGTGAAAAGCATAAAAGATGACATGGTGTTGAAATCGGTGTCATGATGGGTCTCACCAAACTTTTCATTCGATTCTGCCACACATCTCACTACAGCCCACATTGCTCAGACCCCTTTTGTTCTTACCTAATGTTCTTAATTTCTTCACCTTGTACTATTTCTGGAAGATTGTATCCCTGTCCTGGAGAGACGTTGTGGTATATAAAAAAACTTAAACGTGAATTTGACGAGTTGTCGGCTTTTGAAAATGAATGATTGACTTTGATTGACTGTAGTCACTGTTTCCCCTAATGATCACTACAGACAAGTATTTTCCAATCTTAGCTGGATATTTGCGTGAAGAGCAAGGCTTCCACATATTGCTTCATAGTGCTTGACCTTTTCTCCCCCTGCTGTATGTTAGATGCTTACTTGGGGATTCCTTTGTTAAAATTAACTCATAGAGTTTTATCCTGTCCTCTTGAAACTGCTGGTAAAATGTCAGATGCTGCACAAGGTGCCGGTTGCCAGGCCCCAGAACTGTAGAAGGTCAAATCAGTGTTTTTTTTGAATGATTCTAGACAGTGAATGTTGTCAGATTGCTTGACATTTGAAACATTCAGAAACGGGCCTGTTCTCACTCATGTCCACAATATATCAAATTGTAAAGGTAGTTACTGGTTCGTGCTGGAAAATTATCATCCCTTACGCTGAGGCCGATAACAGGTGTTGGATTACCTTCTCAAATGAGATGAGTGAACTCAGCACCCTCTGGGGTTTTCACCTGGGCCTTTCTTGTCCAAATGGTTATTTGCTGTACATCAGACTGTGTGAAGAGAGTTAGTGGGGGATTAAGTATTATTTGAGGTGCCAGCTTTCACATTGAAAAAAAAGCTTTCATTAAAGTCAGCTTGTCTACAATTCATTGCCTTCACTTCAGTCAAAATCAGAAGTAGTGAGACAACACGGTGTACAGCTGGATGAACACAGCAGGCCAAGCAGCATCATAGGAGCAGGAAAGCTGACGTTTCGGGCCTAGACCCTTCTTCAGAAATGGGGGAGGGGAAGGGGGTTCTGAAATAAATAGGGAGAGAGGGGGACATGGATAGAAGATGGATAGAGGAGAAGATAGGTGGACAGGAGACAGACAGGTCAAAGAGGCGGGGATGGAGCCAGTAAAGGTGAGTGTAGGTGGGGAGTTAGGGAGGGGATACGTCAGTCCAGGGAGGACAGACAGGTCAAGGGGGCGGGATGAGGCTAGTAGGTAGGAGATGGGGATGGGGCTTGAGGTGGGAGGAGGGGATAGGTAGGAGGAAGGACAGGTTAGAAAGGCGGGGACAAGCTGGGCTGGTTTTGGGATGCGGTAGGGGGAGGGGAGATTTTGAAGCTTGTGAAGTCCACATTGATACCATTGGGCTGCAGAGTTCCCAAGCGGAATGTGAGGTGCTGTTCCTGCGACCTTCGGGTGGCATCGTTGTGGCACTGTAGGAGGCCCAGGATGGACATGTCATCTGAGGAATGGGAGGGGGAGTTGAAATGGTTCGCGACTGGGAGGTGCAGTTGTTTAGTGCGAACCGAGCGTAGGTGTTCCGCAAAGGGATCCTCAAGCCTCCGCTTGGTTTCCCCGATGTAGAGGAGGCCACAACGGGAACAGCGGATACAGTATACCACATTAGTAGATGTGCAGGTGAACATCGGTTTGATGTGGAAAGTCTTCTTGGGGCCTGGGATGGGGGTGAGGGAGGAGGTATGAGGGCAGGTGTAGCACTTCCTGCGGTTGCAGGGAACAGTGCCGGATGTGATGGGGCTGGAGGGGAGTGTAGAGCGGACAAGGGAGCCCCAGAGAGAGTGGTCCCTCCGGAAAGCAGATAAGGGTGGGGAGGGAAAAATGTCTTTGGTGGTGGGGTCGGATTGCAGATGGCGGAAGTGACGGAGGATGATGCGTTGGATCCGGAGGTTGGTGGGGTGGTACGTGAGGACGAGGGGGATTCTGTTTTGGTTGTTATTGCGGGGAGGGTGTGTGAGGGATGAGTTGCGGGCAATGCGGGAGTCACGGTCGAGGGCGTTCTCGAACACTGATGGGGGGATGTTGCGGTCCTTGAAAAACAAGGACATCTGAGATGTTCGGGAGTGGAATGCCTCATCCTGGGAGCAGATGCGGCGGAGGCGAAGGAATTGGGAATAGCGGATGGCATTTTTGCAGGAAGGTGGGTGGAAGGAGGTGTATTCCAGAAGTACCTACACTCACCTTTACTGGCTTCATCCCCGCCTCTTTGACCTGTCTGTCTCCTGTCCACCTATCTTCTCCTCTATCCATCTTCTATCCACCTCCCCCTCTCTCCCTATTTATTTCAGAACCCCCTTCCCCTCCCACATTTCTGAAGAAGGATCTAGGCCCGAAACGTCAGCTTTCCTGCTCCTCTGATGCTGCTTGGCCTGCTGTGTTACCTATGATGCTGCTTGGCCTGCTATGTTACCTATGATGCTGCTTGGCCTGCTGTGTTCATCCAGCTCTACACCTTGTTGTCTCGGATTTTCCAGCATCTGCAGTTCCTACTATCTCATCAGAAGTAGTGTTCCTTTATACTTCTAAGAACAGACTCAAGGAATGTCTAAAGGTTTACTGCTCATTATCTGAAGCTTGCATGTCTTTCAAATTGTTTGCCTGTTCTTAAGCTCCTATCTTCATTAGCACTATGAATTCAATTTTAGGTGTCATTTTAGTTACTAGCAAATTGTGAGAGTTATTTGGACAGCCCTTCCTAGCTTGTATCTGGAAATAAGCTCAATGTCATAATCGGTGTAATGTTTGAACTGTAGGCTAATGGCAAGGTTTCACTGCATTCAGGCAGTCAGGTTTGAGAAGACCGCCTTGAGATGCACAAGGGTAATAATAAATCACTTATGCTTATGTCGTGAGATGTTGTTTGAGTAGAGACTGACAGCAAAAGGATCTGTAAGGTGTCCTTTTTTTAAAATCCATAGACCTCCATTTCATCAGCTTCAATGACCATTTTGCTTTTTAGTTGCTATGCAGTGGCTTTCAAAATTTCCACTTGCACAGAGTAAGTGAAACATTTCCAAAGTCTTCAAACCAGGGTACTCGTTCAATTCATCTCACCTATAGTCAAGTGCATGCAAGCTCTGCAGCATCAAATTCAATAATAATACACACCATAGCGGTCTGTGATTATTTTCCATCATATTGGCTACAAAAAATAAATAACACAAGATTATAATTAAGGCTAATTCATTTCTTGAGGTTTTAAAATGGAATAATTGGAGAATTGGATCTTGTAGATTGGTTTTCATTTCTGTGCCATTCAAGTGCCACTTCCATGAATTGTGACACCAAATGCAAGTGTGGTATTGGAAGTTAGAGTCATGCTTTTAGGACTATGGACCTTCTCTGGTTTTGACAAATTTGAGAAAGAATTGCTTCTTCCTGTAAAAAGACATGAAATTATCATATAGTTTTTTTAAATTCTTACTGGTTCTCATTCTATGGGCAAATCTTGTACCCTTGCACATGGCAAGTTTGGCTGTCAGGGCAGTTAATTAGATGGGATGGGTGTGAGCCTGGATTCCAACACGTTCCCGCATCCACTCCAATTAAGTTCATGTCAGGAAATTGAGAGGGTGGCCTTCCCACTCCACCTTCACTTGAGCCCTTGAGGGAGAAAGTTTTGCTCACTGGGTCTCACCCCATTGCTGCTAGTAATAATCCACCAGCAAATGGGAGGTGGAAGGGCTCACAATGCTAGAAGCAGACTAACAAGGAAACCCTGACATGTTTTTTGCTGATGGGAAAGGGTCCATCATTGAAATGTACTCTTAATCAATTGCTTAATCAAGAAAGTTAGTGCTGAGAGGAGCAGAGTGGGACAGCGCTGAATGCCAATCCCTTTATCCCTTGCTGCTAACCTTCTATCCCACAATGCCAACAGTTACGGCAAAGGTGAAAGTCAAACCCCCTCTGATAGATAAACCGAAACACAAGCTCCGACATGTTGTGGTGGGGAATAGAGGTTCCCTTCTAATAAGTAGACCGGAAACACCCAGAGAAGCTCACCTCCCCTTTATAATCTGTTAAAAGAGTAGTTAAATGAAAGAAAATCCCTCGTATCCCCTTTATAAGTAACAAATAACAATTTATTTATTTAAACCAACAGTGAACAAGTTGACAGACTTAGTAACAAACCAAACAATTCCACCCTAGACTACTAAGTACTCCCCAGCTGGCCTAACTTCTACTGGAATGCTGTTCAAATAAACACAAGTGCCATTTATATAAATCCAATTAAAAGACAACAATAAATTAAAACTTAATCACTCCAAATTCACACAGACTGTGTCTTTGCCGTTACACCACAAATGCCTTTCTTCCGCTGTCAGGGATGTTTTTCTCTGTAATTTGTTCTGTGAGGACTTTGAGCTAAAATGCCGCGGTACCTTTTTTGGATAGATGGTGCTTTCTTCAAGAGTTTAGTGATTTTTTGTGAGAGCTCGGGGCTTATTTCTCAGATGGCGGGCTTGCTTTCCCCTCAGATGATAGTTGGCTCTCACCCCGATTTTCAAAACCCTCATCTTATAAGCCCCCCGACGACACATCAATTTCTTATAATATGATTGGTTTCAGGTTATCAAAACCATCATTTTAAATTCATTTGGTTTTCTGTATCTGGGTGTTTGATTCAAATTAATTGGCTAAATTCAAACTTGTCTCAATATCAAAATATAACTACTGTTTTGCTTGCCAACTGTAAAGCCTTTTGATACACTTGTTTCAATTTTAAGGCTCTCTGAACAGTCCTTGTAAACTTCCAAGCACAGACAGAGCACAATCTCTTAAAGGGACCACACATTGCTTTTCCCCACTATCATTTTTACAAACAAATTCTAACTTCCTACCTTCCAATTCATGAATACTCTATACAACTTTGTAACACCACCGATGACTCCTGTTTGACAGCCACTTATCCAGGGCCTAGGACCCGAAAATGGTCATAAATCACAGGTGGGTATTGAATCGGCAGCAGCCAACATCTCCCCTGTGGTGCTGCCCTTCAGTAGAATTGCTGGCCTTTTTTGTCACATAACCCCTGGGCCCTTGATAGCCTGGGAAGGTGCACTTCTGCTGAGTTATGAACCTGAGTGGTACTTAACATGTCAGCCTTCCCTTAAAGAGGGATTGGGGATGCTGTCTAATGAGTTGGAGAGACCCATATGATCTCCATTAAATATCATCCAGTGACTTAATCGAGGTATATTGATAACATATTCAGGAGTAGTACAAGCATAGGAAAGGGCTCCCTCCTATTTAACAGTCATATGTGCATACAGTTGCTGCAACTTAATTCCATTAAGGTGATCAGGAATGGTTCCCAATGCCTTGCTTTGCAATGAAATGTTGACCCTGATTTTAACTTCCCTTGGATAGTAGAAACTGGGCAGTTAAAATGAGGGCAGTCACTTACCCACTCTGCTGCTGTTACCTACCCACTTTATCACAATTTTAACCAATTCTTTTGAGCACACAAACAGGAAGGCAGCAAGGTGCTCATTAATGTAAAGAGTGTTGTCATCAGGGCCTGATCTGCAATTTTAGTTACAGGCCTAACAACTCCAAGGTGGCAAGAGACACAGGCAGTTAAATACCTGTATTTAATTTCCAGAGACCTGCATTTAATTTTTCCTTATTATTGTGCAAACCTTTAGTGGCTCCCAGAAGGAAAGAATCAGTAATACTTGGAACTGGATGTACTGGAGCTCCATTTTGAATATGCAGGATGAGTTGGACCAGTATGTCTCATTTGGCAGTTTTACTGGTTTTCCCTTCTGAGCTGCGATAAAGAGTGGTCATAATTTTTTTTAAAAAGCAAGCGTTTTGCGGAGCCAGAGGAGCAAGTGTTTGTGTGTCTGCTGTTGCATGGAGAAGTCTGGAAATAAGCTCAACTCAAAAGGTCCCCACTTCCCCCCTCTCCCATGTGTCTTTAAACAATTACAAAGATGTCATCTTGACTGCATTTTAGAAAGTATTCAAAATATTGTAGTTATGACCACTGACAGAGATAATAACCAGTGTCATGTTCCGAAATGTCATTTTGACTCTGGGGTTTTTCTTTTGAGAAACATATGAAGCATAAATATACCAGAAGCAAAATAAGACGTCAGGCATCTATTAACATGCCTCTCAGTTTCCAGAAACTTCAATGAGGACGCAGAATTAGGGGATGCAGACTGACTTCAGTTGACATCGAAGAGTTATATGAATGAATCCTGTGCTGCAAGGGAGAATTTGTACATTGGATTCTCTTAGAATTGAACTAATGAGCTCTCTCTTTTATTTAGTGCATTTTGATGCTGAGCAGCTGTCATCTGCCTGCAAATTTAAATTAAAAGCCCACACACGTGTTTTTATATTTATAACTGGGGATGGGATTGTCAAGTTCATGATGCCTTCTAGTTTTACAATAAAGCCAATTAGAGCAGTGGTGTGCAAGCTATGCAGGTACCGTATAGCTGAAGATACATTTACCCAGATTGGACTGATAAATGTTCATATCAGCTTGCTGTGTTGAAAACTGGTAATGTGCATTACTTCATCCTGCAACAAAATGCTTTCAAATATTAATTCAGAAAGTAATCCTTTGTGTCAATGGGCCCAGCTTTTGTTGTCAAATCAATGATGATGCTAATAGTTCTTGCTGTTATTTATGGGTCAATAGTACGGCAACTTCAAGTGCAGGCAGATGTGAAGATTAATGCAAATATCCAAACATTGACTTGTTCTGTTCCAACATTATCCTTGTGAAAACAACTCACTGTTGTCCTCACCAATGACATGAATTGAATAGTGCGAAGATCCTGCATTTGTGTGATAAACGAACCTCATGTGAGAGATAGCTAAGGCTGGCCATCACAAGTGTGAATATCTTGCTAATGTTTTGACAAGTGTTAGTGACTGTCAATCAATTGCTTTGGTACTGAAAATTGAACTTTGTAATTGCAGACTCTCGTTCTTTCAGGCTTTAAAAATTGTCAGAGATTATAAAAGGTCAAGTTTTTAAAAAGCATACCTTACCTTTATTTTCTGTCCTTTCTTTTTCTCTACAGAATATTACATTTTGAATTCATTATGGAAGTGAATTGGACAATGTGTACTTTTCAGTAATGGGACATTCACACTTACTATGCCAGTATTTTGCAATTTAAGAGTTGATGATGTTGATGAAGTATATATGAATCCAACTATGAAGTGTATTGCTGTGATAGAGTGTTCCATTCTCATTCTACTAATCTTTCAATTCTTTATTAATACTTTTGGTGACAATTTGATGTTGATGGCCTCTAGTTTTGCCCTTCCCCCTGAGAGGAACATCTTTTCTGTATCTTTGTACTTTATGTAACCCTTCCTCAATTTTGTGGATCTCTAGTAGGTCATTCCCCAGCCTTCTTTTCTTCAAGAAAGGAGAAGGTCATAGGTCACATGACACCAGGTTATAGTCCAATAGGTTTATTTGAAATCACACAAACTTTCAGAGCGCAGCTGCAGCTGACAAAGGGACTGCGCTCTGAAAGATTGTGTGATTTTGAATAAACCTGTTAGACTATAATCTTGTGTCATGTGACTTCTGACTTTGTCCATCCCAGTCCAACACCAGCACCAACACATCAAGAAAAGGGAAACCCAATCTGTCAATATTTTCCTGCAACCCAATCTTCCATCATTCCATGGGGTGTTCTGAACTTTTGACTGACTTCCTCACTTCTCCAATGCTACTGTTCCTGCCAGACTCCGTCAGTCTGCTGTCCAATTGGATCCTACTTCCTATAATCTTGCATGTGACTTGGCCTTCTGTTTGCTTGTACCAAGACCTGAATTCCTCTCAGTCTGATGCTCAACCTGACCCTGTTTTCTGTCATTTACTGAACGCAATGTCAATCTGCATCCCAGTCTAACCTCTTGGCAACATGCACCCTGACGCTTCTCAGTCACATCAATATTTAACATCATCTGTCAGTTGATAAGATGAAGTATGACACTAACATCTGTTTCTTGTGTAAATGAATTTCAATGTTGCATTTGATTAACAGACGATCTTTAATGTTGTTTTGTCCTTTAAAAAAAGGCTTAAAAGCATCAAGAGTTAATCTTCCTTGTTAAAGGATACAATCAAAACGGTGATTAATGTGTGCACACTTCTAGTGTTGGGGCTCATCATCTTGAAAGTTGGAGACAGAAGATGTTGGAATTTTACTTTCCCGAGCTGGCACAATGAGAGGAAAACTGGCCTCTGTGTTTGACAACTGTTTACTCTCAGGGCAGAGAGCAACCATAAGTTGACATTTTTTTGGAAGTGAATTCTTTTTAGGTGTAAGGCTTCACCCATCTGCAGTTCAGTGTGAAGAGCAGTAAAGAGAGTTGCCTTGGGAACTTGCTAAAGCTGCATTGGAAGGGCTGATTGACACACAGACGCTCATTCTTCTTGCTATTCTTTGAACCTGGTCAAAGAACCCCTCAATGCCTCTTTATTGTTTCTTTAACTCTTGCAAAATATCTCTACTAGAAATAAAATTACATTTTGAGAGGTTCTGGAGAGGATGTGATTCAAAGTTGATTCAGAAATCTATCAGCGGAAGAAATGTCAGGATCATGATTTGAAATGGGGAATTGTGGAGATGTAAAGGTAGTGTGAGAGATTTGCACTTTATTGGGAATGGGTTTTGTAATTATGAATATTAAATTTACAGTAATGCAAAGTTTCAAAAGCCTTGTCTTTGTAAATATTTATGTTTTTAATATTTAAATCTGAATTTTATTTTGAAATATGCTCCTGCAGGTAAGCCTAGGAATTATCAATTACATTCATTTGGAAAATTTGTGCTCTCTTTAGTCAGGGTAGTAACAAATTCAGGGAGTAGCTACAGGGAAGGTTCGGCTTTATCTGAAAGTGTGCAATAGAATTTGACTATGCTCAGCACAAATCATGGTATTGAAAGTGTCAATACCTAGATAATTTGTTGCTGCTTTTCCTGGCTTGTACTGATATTGTTTGCTAAAGTTATAAGTAGAGATGTTTGTAATTGTCACTAATAACACGTGAAGACTCAGAGGACGTGCAGTAATCTAGGATCACTGAATTAGTGGATATTGGATTAATGAGGTCACCCTACTTGCGCTACATGTAACCATAGCTCCACTCCTAATGTTTAGTTCTGTTTTTACTTCTACCACATATCTTTGTAGAAAGCAAGAGCTTTATATTCCCTTCAGAAACCAATGTTAGATTGTATTGCTACAAGCGCTATGGTTTACAGTGTTAAAATTGAAGAGGAATATAGTACAGGAGATGAATTAGAAGGTCCGGTGAAGAAATTCAGGGTATAGATTATCCTGATGTGCAGAAGTTGAAAAAGATACCTCAGCTGGGGTTATTTCACACAACATCAACTCTGTGTGCTTTTTTTGACTGTAGGAATATAGGGGTAGGATGTTCAGCACCCAATTCCTGCTCTACCATTTAATAATGTCATGGCTGGTCTGATCATAGCCTCAGCATTCTCCTTAGCCTTTGCCTCCCTTGTTTATCAAAACCTAATGTATCCTTGGATATGTTCAATGATCCAGGATCCACTGCCTGTTGGGGTAAAGAATTCCAAAGTTTAATGAAACGAGAACGCTGCAGCAACTCAGTAGGTCTGGAATCTCCACACATGCTGCTAGACCTGCTGAGTCTTTCCAATATTGGCTGCTTTTATTTTAGATTTCCAGCATGTGCAGTATTTTGCTGTTATCCAAAGTTTAATATCATTTTAAGAGAAAAAAATCCTTTTACTTCTATTTTAATTTGAGACCCCATCCTCTAAAACTGTGTATTCTAGATCTCCCACTTGAAGAAACAACCTGCCAGCATCTACCTGTCATGCTCATCCTCTCAATATTGTATGTTTCAATAAAATTGTACCTCATTCTTCTAAACTCCAATATGTACAGGTGTAATCTGTTCAATATTTCCTCATAAGACAAACCCATCATCATAGGAGTCAATCTAGGGAACCTTCTTTGAATTGTCTCCAATACAAGTAATGTATATCCCTCCCTCAATAAGGAGCCCAAAATTGCATATAGTCTCAAGGGTCAGAATCCTGGAAACAGCAGAAATCGAGATAAGCAGGAAGAGAAATGTCAAATTAGTGACAGGATGAAAATAGGGAATGAATATTGAGGTGGATTAAAGGTGGATTGATGGCAGATAGCAGGACATACTGTTAATGTAATAGCATGTAATAAATACTCATTAAGACACAATTTCACCAGATTAAATATACTTTTGCAACTAAATCTGCAGCCTGCCTTTAACCAGTCACATCTGAGGCATACGTTTCGCACTCGCTGCATAAAGTGAGATAATCTTCCTGGTGGATTTTGCTTGGTTGGGTAGAAACGGCTTTTCTTTCATCAGGAGCTTTGTTCCCTAACAGGAGAGGAGTCATTAATGCACCGTGGTATTGAGATTGGGTAGTGGTAGTGCATGAGGGATTGGGACATGGCTGATTGAGGCAGCAGGGGTGGGTTCTGGCTATGCATGACAGATTGAGGCAACAATGACCAAGTGAGGGAGGTTGTTGGCTGTGCATGGGGATTCAGGAAATGGTTGAGAAAGGAAGAGTGGGTTATTGCGAGACTTCAAAAATTCATGGCAGTCCAAGGGTGAAAGCTGTGTTATACATTGACCGTTGACATCTATTGATGGAAAATAACATTTCCCCTTCTTGCTTGTTACTTCCTCAAAGAACTCTAAGAAATTACTTAAACATGTTGGCTCTCCCTAATCTTGTTATGATTTAGGTATCCTTCCTATAACCTTTGTAAAAATAAATCCAGCAATGAATGTTGTTGGCAATTACCATGCCAGTGCACTTCTGAGCACGTGTTAGGCACAATGTCTTTCTCACAGCTAAAGTGGAAAGTATCCCATGGTATTTATGAGCCGTAGATTTGGTTCCCCCCACCCTATTGTCTATTCATTAAACCCTGTAAAAATTTTCAAGACCTTTCTCAGTCTGCTACTCAGCCTTTTATGACCACTCTAAGCAGTTCTTCCTTTCTCATTGTCAAGGGGCCAGTTCTTATATTAATTTGAAAAGGGCAGTGAATGAAATAAACTAAACTCTAGTAACATTCTGCAATACTAGACTCATTTGAACTATTTCCATGTTGTACTGCATCTGCCCCATATAAGTAACAGTGATTTATGACTTAATACCAGAACAGCTTATTAAATCAGCAAGTGAAGTGATGGATTGTAAATTATCACTTAGCTTGGATAACATGGTGAGTCGTGTGTATTTATTTTTCATTTGTATGTGGTGCAGGAAGAAGCAGAAATAGGGATATAATGTTTCATTTCTTCATTAATATCTATGCAATCTATGATTCCAATTATTAAATCTGTTGAGTGCATAGTCATACTAATGAATCAGTACAGCATTTTCACTTTAATTTACTTTTTGTTGATTTTACTAACTGTTTTTTCAACATACTAAAGGTTAAGAGTTTGATTTCTCTTAAAGAACTCCCTAAAGTTTTAAACAAAGCTTTCACTTACCTAAAATTGGGGAGGAAATGGCCTATAGGTGTTATCCCTGGACTGTTAATCCAGGTAGCCAGGTAATGTTCTGGGGACCTGGGTCCAAATGCCTCCATGGCAGATGGTGGAATTTGAATTCAATACAATATCTGGAATTAAGAATCTAACAATGACCATGAATCCACTGTCGATTGTCGGAAAAACCCATCTGGTTCACTGAAGTCCTTTAAGGAAGAAACTGCCATCCTTACCTGGTCTTACCTACATGTGACCCACAGCAATGTGGTTGACTCGTAACAGCACTCTGGGCAATAAATGCTGGCCTAGCCAGTGAAGCCCTCCCCCGTGAATGAATAAAGAAAGAAAAAGTTATGCCTGGTTTTCTGACCCAGTATTCCAGAGTTTACCAAATGAAAATTTGTCTTCAACAACAATGTATAGCAATTTCAAAATGGGAAACATCCTAAGGCATTTTATAGAACGGAAAAGAAAATACAATAAAATAGGCAGGGTGCAGAGACTCCACAATGTTGGGAGGAAAAACAACTGAAAATGTGTTCATAAAGGATATAGTTTCAAAATGTTATATGATGTGGGAGTGAAATTAAGATGTGGTGGGTTTTGAGAAGGAGTTCAGGATGTTAGATAAGTTAACTGAAGGTTCTTTCATTAATCATGAGGCAAAGGAAAGGCAAAGTGTATCAAGGGCCAAACACAAATGACTCAAGGTTATAGGAGGATTCAAAGAAGTTGCAGAGATCACAGAATTGTGACAGTGCAGAACGCAGCCACTTGTCCATTGTTTCTGCACTGGCTGTCTGGGAATTTTAACTTAGTGCTAATTTCCTGTCTTTTCCCTATAACACTGCAATTTTTTTCTATTTAAATAATCATCCAAAGCTCTCTTGAATGCCTCAGTTGAATCATTTCCCCCATGCTTCTGACAGTACATTCCAGATTCTACCCGCTGTTTGAGAAAAGTTCTCTCACATCTCGATTTTACTTCTTTTGCAAAGCACTTTGAAATTAGCCCTCCTTGTTCTCAATCCAAGTGGGAACAATTTCTCCCTATCTACTCTGACCAGTCCCTCATGATTTTGAAGACTTCATTCAGATCTCCTTGAAGCCAACACAGCCTTATCTTCTCCAATATTCCCTCATAAATGAAAAGTTTCCTCCCCAGAACCATTACTGTAAACCTCTTTTACACTCTCTCCAATGCATTCACATCCTTCCTCTAGTGTGGCTCCCAGAACTGTACACTGTAGGCAGAGGACATGAAGTGATTTCAAACTAGAGATGAGGATTTAAATTCAAAATGTTGAGGGCAGGGAGCCAAGTAATTCATGAAGGAGAGGGTTGATGTATGAGCTGGGCTGAGGGATAAAACATGGTGGATGAGTTTTAGCATTTGTGAATGAAGTAAGAGACCAGGGATATATTGGAGAAATTCAGTCTAGAGATAACTAAAGAGTTGTTAAATTTTCATTGATGGCAGAACTACAGCCAGGTGGTGTCCACAGATATTACATTGGAAAGTCCAAGCGGATCATTCAAGGAGCCTAAAGATTGAGGAGATATTGCAAATGAACTTCTGAACGTCAGCAAATGTGGAATAATGAAACTGCATGTTTAAGATTGAAAAAAATGTGAAAGATGAAAGTGAGTGATTTTATTGCAAAATAGGGGAGAGAGCCCGTTAAAGAGGCACAGCAAGTGCCTTCTCACTAGTGTAATATTTTACCCATGGCAAAGAAGGTAGAGGATAGTAAATAGAGCCACTTATGGATAATTAAGAGCCTTTGGAACCCATAGAATGGAATCCCTACAGTGTGGAAACAGGCCCTTTGGCCCAACAATTCCACACTGACCCTCAGAGCATCCCACCCAGACACATTCCCCTATAACCCACCTAATCTACACATCCCTGAACACTATGGGCAATTTAGCATGGCCAATCTACCTAGCCTGCACATCTTTGGACTGTGGGAAGAAACCAGAGCACCTGCAGGAAACCCATGCAGACACAGGGAGAATGTGCAAACTCCACACAGACAGTCGCCCAAGGGTGGAATCAAACCCAGGTCCCTGGCACTGTGAGACAGCAGTACTAACCACTGAGCCACCATGCTGCCTACTGCTTTTCTGACAGAGGTGGTAGATCTACCTCACATGCTTGGTGAAGATTCTCTCCTTTTTGGGCATTGTGTTACCTAAATAAAGGTCTCCAGTGGCAATGGCTATCTTCTACTCCTCACCAACCACTGCTTCTCTAAGGTAAGCCCAGACCCAACTTATCAGTTCCCATGGCGTCTTCTGTGCTATGTATAGACCTAACAGTGGCCATCATTCCCTTTGGTATTGCTGAGACTGAACAGTTTTAAACCCTTTGATTCCCTTCAAGTCTTTCAAGTAGGTGCGTGTGTCTTAAAGCGATGGAAGGTGGGGCCCCTGTCACACCAAGAATATTCCACCCTGTGCGTGTCTGTATTTGTGTGTTTTCCTGATCAGAGAGCGCAATTATATTTGTCCATAAATATGCCAGATAATGCATCAAATAATTCCTTTTAAAAGAAGAGTATTTGGGGGATGAATATAAGAAGTTTAAGGCCTCTTTAACAATTTACAGTTTTTTTATTCATTCAAAGGACATAAGCTGGCCAGCATTTATTGCCCATCTCTAGTTGCCCTTAGGGAGGTGGTGGTGAGCTGCCTTCTTGAAATACTGCAGTCCATATGCTTTGGGAGAATATGGTACATACTATAATGAATAGAATACAGAATGGTGAGGCTCAGCATGAATAGTTGTCTGCCAACACTGGCCTCTAACATTCTGCTACGTATCATCCCAATCCAGAATGCAGCTGCCATTGCTGTTGGCTTCCTTTCTACCCTCACCCCATTGCAGCAACTTTCTGATGCATTGCCACCCTATTGACACTTAGGGAGGAAAATACAGCAAAAGGAAGGTTTGGGAGGATTGTGGCAGGAGGAATTAATTTAAATGAAGGAAATACAGGTAGCTGGCCATCTCTCTCTCACACTTTCACTTCCTCTTTCTCTCTTTCTCTAGCCACAAACTTGGGTCAGGGTCATGGCTGAAGTCAAACTGTGAACAAAATTTCTGCCCTAACTTACTTCCAGAAGTGGTCTTGTCCCCAAGGTCAATCCACTCTGTAAATTCTTGTGTTTTCGGTAATACTGTCAGTAGATGGGTCTGCATTGATTTTTCAAAGTAGGGAAACAAATGCCAGCTGGTTGAAATATGAAACATTAAACCTTTTATTTATTATTAAAGCTAAGTATATTTAAAGTGCTTGCAATGCAAAGCATCATGGAATTGCAATGATCGTATGTAATTTAAAAGGGAAAATAATAGATTTACATCAGCATTATATTTTGTTTGAAAGGCTGAACGACATCAGGAATCAGCTTGGATGAAGAGTGGGAGAAAAACTGCACAGGAAAGAAAAGCATGAGGAAAATAAAAGAAGTGTAGAACCTCAAAATAGTGATTTACTGCATACAGGAATATGACTGCATTTTTGCAGATATTTGCTTTGGCCAAAGAAGTTGAATGGCATGCTAGAAATACAAGCCTCTTTGTTGAAAAGGTACTTATGCTTTGAAGTGCCAGGGCAAGTGTCAGTGCTAAGATTCTGCAGCAGTTTACTTCATATTTACTGTGAAAATGCATCAATCTTTTGAAGTCCATGAGGAGGTCGATGCCAAGCTGCCATTTTTATGAAGCTAACCGCAGAGTTGCATAAATGACCCAGTAATATGTGCCATTTCACAATTCAGTGCATATCACTTCTTTGTCACAAATTGATGAATGATTTAACACTAATGACATTGTGCACATTAAACTTGCCATTATTTTCCCAACAAATTCAGGGTCATTAAAACTAGTCTACTATTGCAGGCAGCCTCTGGAGTTTGACTTATTTCAACCATTGCCCTTTTCAAATTAATGGAATAACTGACCTCCAGTCAACATTGGGGAGGGACTGCTCAAAGTGGTGTAATTAGCTTGTTGATTTTTTAATGTATTGCCTGATGGAATGATCCACTGGTGAGGCTATTGCAATTTGTGTCCATTGTTTGGAGGTTATGCATAATTAGATTTAAATGTCAGTTTAAAATGGGAAAAAATATTAAAATGCTAAAAAAATCAACACTTCAACTGAAAACTCCCAATGCAAAGATACTGCTAACACGTATTTTGCAGCAGGTATTGTTAACATTGTATTAGCTATCAGGTAATGAGATTTATTTGCATAGTGTATGCAGCATCATTTAGTCACATAATGAATGTATAAATGATGTGCTGTGCTATTTATATAAATACAGTGCATTTCAAATCATTGTAACTGGCTTTTTTTTAACACAAGAGTGTAGATTGGGAAAGTCCTTTTAGAGCAAAACCGAAAAACAGGTGGATAAGCTTTGCCAGGTAGTTCTTGAATGTCATCTCAAAACAAACTTCCAAGTGACTTTGCACTCCCTTCGTACAAGGGCATGTTGGGAAGAATCCCAGAAAAAGTAAGGAGAAAATATCAGAAGAATAGCAACAGAACATGGGAACCTATCCCCTAGATGGTTCAATTGTGACCAAAAGCTAATGGAAAGATCAGAGGAATTTCTAGATGTAAATGTATAGAGGTTCTCTATTGCAGCAAGTTAAGAGAGCGGTTAAAAGAGTCAATTGCATTGCTGTGGGTCTGGAGTCATAGGTAGCCAGACCAGGTAAGGATGGCAGGCTTCCCTCCCTAAACTTTACTAGTGAATCAGATGAGTTTTTACAATTGCACTAGACTAGTTTAGTTGTCATGGTCAAAATGACCGATACTGGCTGTCTATTCCAGATTTTCTTCACTGAATTTCAAGTCCACAAGCTGCCATGTTGCAATTTGAATCCATGTTCCACAGCACTAGCCTGGTCCATGGGATTACTAGTCTAATGACATTCCCACTACTCCACCATCTCCCTGTGTCCCTGTGACAAATAAAGCAATGCAGATAAATTGAACTGATACCTTATATATTGTTCACTGTACAGGATAAAAAATATTTCCAGAAATAAGTGTGAAAGAAAAGGTGAAAAGGAGGAGGAGATCTTAAAATTAATTACAGTCACCAGGGAAAGGGGACAGAGAAAGTTTTTCAAACTAAAAGTTAACAATTTTCCTGATTGATTTCATTCTAGTGTATTAAAAGAAGTGACTGCTGAAAGACGCAATACATTAGTTTTAATTTTCGAAAATTCCTTAGATTCTGGAAACATCACATCATATTGACAAATAGTGAATGTAACTCCTGTATTCAAGAAAGGAGAGAGATAGAAAGTAGAAAACTACAGGCTAGTTAGCTTACCTCACTATCTGGTAGGAGAAATGCAGGAAACTATGATTAAGGAGATTAAAGCAGGGCACTTAGAAAATCTCCATGCAATCAGGTACAGTCAATATAGTTTTGTGAAAGGCAAGTTGTGTTTGACTAATTTACTAGAGTTCTTTGAGGAAGTAACAAACAACGTAGATAAATATGAACGTGTGGATGTGGTCCACTTGTTAACCGCTTTCTGGAAATCCAGGGTGTCACATCAAAGCTTACCACACAAGATAACAGTTTCATGATGTAGAGTGTAATATATTAAGATGGATAGAACATTGGTTAGCTTGGCACAAAATATACAGGAGGCATAAATGTGTCTTTTTTTAAAGTTTAGACCATGTAACAAACAGTTCCCATAGATCGGAGGGTAGCTAATGTAATCCCATTACTTATAAAAGGAGGTAGAGAGAAAACAGGGAATTATAGACCAGCTATTCTTACATCAATAGTGGGGAAAATACTGGAATCCATGATGAAAGATTTATTGGAAAGGACCTTGGAAAACAGTGATAGGAGCAGATAAAGTCAGCATGGATTTATGAAACATAAATCATGCTTTACAAATCTACTGGAAATTTTTGAGCATGTAGCTAGTAGGATTGATAAGGGAGAGCCAGTGGATTTGGATAATATGGACTTATGACTTCCCAAGACATAGTTTTCCCTTTAGTGTGTATAATAACCTATTTGATAATTTTATTTTGTGTACATGTCATGCTGGAGTATAGCAGCAACAAAGGTTTAGAGAAATGGATTAGTGCAGACCTTCTTTTGACATATCGTCAGGGGAAATTTCACATGAGTTGATACTGGTGACAGTCTACATTAGCATTTTCTGTATTCACTCATGGTATGTGGGCATTGCTGGCTGGCCAACATTTATTGGCCATTCCTAGTTGCCCTTGAGAAGGTGATGGTGAGCTAACTTCTTGAATTGCTGCAGTTCACCTGCTGTAGGTAGTCTCACAATGCCATTAGGGAGGGAATTACAGGATTGTGACCCAATGACACTAAGGGAACAATGAACACTGAAGCCTTCTCTGCATGGAGTGGGGGAGGCTAATGGGACAACAGCGAGGCAGATAATCACATGTCATCTGGTCCTATGAGAATCTCTAACCAAATTTGAATTAAATATTTTCCTGAGCAGTTTACACTAGTTCCATTAAGTGAGCAGGAATAAGATAGTAACTATTCCTCCATGATCTTTGTGCCATTGCTATCCCACTCCTATTTGACAGCAACCTTTCGAACAGAGGTCTAGCTTTGAATCTTGGTGTTCCCTTTCTGCTGGCCATTTGTTGATCATTGCACATTTATTTTCTGTGTGAAAAGTGAGTGGTAAGAATAGTTCTTTTGCACAATGTGAGCACATGTCTCACCATGATGAAATCTGTAGATGCAGTCTTTTGAAATCAACTGTCCATCAAAGCTACAGTACCCTTGTGGCATTAAAACAGGTTCAAAAAATAGACTTGAATCAGTGATTTTCTGCTTCTGGAAGTTTTCTTTTACATCATTAGTAAGTTTCCCTGGAGTGATGTAGAAGCAGCACAAAAGCTACAGAAGTCAGTGAAGGCTGTGTCAGTGGTGCAATGGGTACAATGTCCTGACTGACCTTGGCCACCATTGTAAGATCATTAAGTTTCTTCTCGAGCTGTGTAGCAGTTCTTGCAATGATAGAATCTGTTGATAACTTCAGCAGCCTCCCTTTAAACTGTCTGAATCAGGTGTGCTAAACTAAGAGGGAGAAAGCCTTATTTGAAGCTAATTGTGTGGCAATTCGTGTGGCATTGTCTGTTACTTTTCAGTTTAACCATAACCAATAAGTGACTTGTGATTATTTAAAATGCAAGGAATGGTTGCTCGTATCTGTAACATTTTAAAAATACAGGAATGTAATTTAATCACACATGTTACTTTGTGCAGAAAGCAAATTGTGTCTTTTTTCATGGATTATGGTCTTCTTGGTGCCTCTTTGAGATTTGATGCACATTTAGATAGCTTGGAAGCACATTTACTTGATCATATCCATATTTTGTTAAATAATATCACAAATGGTTCTACCTCCAATGTTCAAATGTGTTAGGCACAAGGGTAGACTTTCCTTTAATCATTAATGGGATGACAGTGTCATTGTCTAGGCAGGATTTATTACCCAGAGGGCAGTCAAGAGTCAACCACATTGCTGTGAGTCTGGAGTCATACGTAGGCCAGATGAGGTAAGGATGGTAGTTTCCCTTCCCTAAAGGGAAATAGTGAACTAGATGCATTTTTCCAACAATCAACAATGGATTCATGGTCATCATTAGATTCCTAATTCCAGATATTTATTAAGATCAAATTCCACCATTTGCCATGGCAGGATTTGAACCTGGGTCTCCAGAATGATATCTGTGTCTCTGAATTAAAAGTCCAGCAATAATACCACTAGGCTATCGCCTCCCCTGATAAGTTGTCATAACTTTCTTTTAACTGTACTAGATTATAACTTCAGTACGAGTTTACAAATAACACGTCAGAATATCAAGAAAGTAAAGAAGTCTGAAGAGTAACTGATAAGAACCATATGCCATGTCATTCTGAGTCTCATAAAGAGATCCAAATTTGTCAATTAAGATTAATAAACAATATTAACACTGGTCTACTTAATGTTGTTGTCACTTTGTTTCCTGAGTAGCTGCACCATCAGTGTATGATATCAGTCTTTAATTGGTGTCTTGTTCACATCTCATTGAACACATACTTTGCAAAAAGGTTTCAGAACAACTTGAGCATTTTTCTTGTATTTTTCTGATTAGTTTCCCACTGTTCCCAGTAAACATCACAGATTTGCTGACATCAAACAGAGTGAGATTGTGAAGGCTGCACATTTTTTAGTTCCTATGATTGACTGATGAAGGGAATTATCCCACAAAGACATTGCTCCTTTTCTCAGTGTTTTTTTCCTGCAGGAACATCCTTGTTCTTGTCTCTTATGACATAAGTGAACATCGAAAAACTTGCCTTCCTATTTAACCATTACCATTGCTGAAACCACCCCAATGGCATTAGTATAAATGCAGAATGTAAATCTTATCGCAGCTTTGGTTTTGTTTCCCTTTTTGCTGGATTTTACATCTCTGTCACCTGTTACTTGGGAAGTCAGCCCAAAGCAACAACCATTTGCATTTCTGGAATGCCTCTGATCTGGTTTGAGTCCCAGTTTTACTGTCAAGATGAGGAGATTGCTGAGCAGTAAACTATAGGTGACAGACGGAAGACTGACTTACCATTTAGGGTGCCAATGTTGCAGAGCCACATCTGCCAAAAGGCCCATATTTTCACTTGCTTTAGAAACAAACATTTGAAAATCAATAAGGTCAGGGTAAGAACATTAAAAAAACCCCACAAAACAAGCGTAGAGAACACTTTTCCAGTTGTCAAATCTTAGATTCCACCAAATGTGTTGAATTCAAGGAAGAACATTATCCTATAAAAACCAGAGGGCGTAGATTTAAGGTGAAAGGGGAAAGATTTAAAAAGGACCCGTGGGGTAACTTTTTTACACAGAGGATAGTGTATATATGAAACAAGCTGCCAGAGGAAGTGGTGGAGGCAGGTACAATTACAACATTTAAAAGGGATCTGGTTGGGTATATGAATAGAATCTAGGCTAAATGCTGGCAAATGGGACCAGATCAGATTAGGATGTCTGGTGGCTACAAATGAGTTGGATTGAAGGGACTGAACACTAGAATATTAAAAATTAGCCAGCCATAAAATGTATGATTGTACAACCACAGAATGGTAACAGCATCAAAGAAGGCCATTCAGCCTAACATGACTATGCAGTTCTCTATAAGAACAACTCAGCTAGTCCCAGAATGTAACATCACAAATTGTCTCACCCTCAATTATTGAAATATGTGATAAAACCATTCCATTATGTTATTTTTCAGGTGTTTGTTTATCAGTAGCAGCGAGGCAGGCATTTTACAGGATAATGTTCTCATGTTCTCTTTTTGCCCTCCTGATTTCCCTCTTAAGTATACTCCTGCAGCCCTTGTACTTCTCGAGGGATTCACTCGATCACAACCGTTTATACCTGATACATGCCTCCTTTTTCTTGATCAGAGCCTCAATTTCTCTTGTCATCCAACATTCTGTACACGTACCAGCCTTGCCCTTCACACTAACAGGCAGATACTGTCTGTGAATTCTTGTTATCTCATTCTTATAGGCATCCCACTTCCGAACCGTCCTGTGAATAGCCTGCTCCAATCAACTTTTGAAAGTTTCTGTGATAGGGTTAGGGTTAAATTCAAGTATTGCTCCTTCTCTAGTAGGTACATTCACATATTGAATAAGAAAACTTTCTTGTACACACTTAACAAATTCCTCCCCATTAAAGTCCTTAACACTATGACAGTCCCATTCTATGTTTGGAAAGTTAAATCCCCTACCATTACAACCCTATTTTTCTTACAGATATCTGAGATTTCCTTACATATTTACTTCTCAATTTCCCACTGACTACTAGGGGGCCTATAATACAATCCCAACAAGGTGATCATCATCCCTTTCTTATTTTTAAGTTCCATCCATATAACTTCACTGGATGATCTCCCAAGAACATCTTCCCTAAGTCCAGCTGTAATGTTATTCCTAACCAAAAACATCACTTCCCCCTCCGCTGTTGCCCCTCTCTCTATCCTTCCTATAGTATCTATAACCTAGAACACTAAGCCACCAATACTGTCCATCCCTGAGCCACTTTTCTGTTATTGTCATGATATCCCAGTTCTATGTTCCTAACCATGCCCTAAGTTCATCTGCCTTACCTGTCAGGCCTCTTGCATTGAAGTAAATACAGTCTAATTTATCAGTCCTACCTTGATCTCTGCCAAGCTCTCATCTGCCTTGACTATTTGATTTTCTCCCCTTACCTACTGTACCAGCCTCAGCCTTTTGTCTTTTCTCACGATCACTTTGGATCCTAAATTTCCCCCGACCCCCTTGCCCCCATCCCCCCTTACTGGTTTAAAACCTCCTGAGTAACACTAGCAACTTTCCCTGCAAGGATATTGGTCCCCTTCCAATTCAAGTGGAACCAGTTCATCTTAAACAGGTCATTTCTATCCCTGAAGAGATCCCAATGGTCCAAGAAGTGAATCCTTGCCCCTCGCACCAGCTCCTCAGCCTTGCCTTCATTTGCTCCATCCTCCTATTCCTACTGTCACTGGCATGTGACATCAGTAGTAGTCCAGATATTACTGCCCATGAAGACCGACTTTTTAACTTCCTGCCTAGTTTCCTATATTTTCTCTGCGGAACCTCATCCCTTTCCCCACCTATGTCATTGGTACCAATGTGCACAACGGCCTCCTGCAGGTCATTCTCCCCTTTCAGAATATTGTACACCCATTCTGAGTCATCCTTGACTGAGGCACCAAGGAGGCAACACGCCATTCTGATGTTTCGCTAACAGCTGCATAAACATCTATCTGTGCCCCAGACTAGAGAGTAGCCTGTTACAATCAATCACTTGGAACCTGACATATACCTCATTATGGTAGAGCCATTTTGGATAGTGTGAGCACTAGATAGAAAATGCACTGCTTATTCTAAATCAAGAGTTTACAACTAGTAATAAGCTTCCATACTAGAGACTGACATGTATTGTTTTCAAGGCAACTTATTTTTGAAAAGATAAAGAAAAACAAACTTAAATTTATTCTGCAACCTCAGGACAAACTCAAGTACTGTAATACCAGGAGGTATTTTTTGAAATGTGGTCACTGTTGTAACGTAGGAAAAGTAGCAGCCAGTTTGCACAGGGCAAACTCTCCCACATGCAGCAATGTGATAATAACCAGGAAATCTACTCTCCTGATATTGTTGGAGGGATAACTATTGCCTCAGCTCATTGGGATAACTCCTCTATGGTGTCCCTTACATCCAATGAAGAGACCAGATGGGGTTTTGTTTTAACCCCTTTTCTGAAAGACATAATCAATTAGAATAAAAGCTGAGGTGATTAACTGTAACAAAAAGTACAGTTTTTGGGTGTAGTCTTTGCTGAGAAACAGCACAGTGGCTGCCTTTGTAGCTGTTCTGATCAGTAGTGTAACTCATTGCACTGCATGATGTACATCCCACATTGTATTTGTTGATCAGGAGAATGGGTGTTACCATGTCTTTCAGACTGGTTACAGTGGGTGGAATGATTTGTTTTCAAGCTCCTAAGCTCTCTTATCATCACCACTACCTTCCATTTGTGCAACTATTTTAAAACAATGGCTGTTCATCCAATAGATTTTCAATTATTCTGACATTTTTTTTTAGTAATAACGTTATATCGATTCTTGCATTTATTCTGCTGGATCTTTCTCCTGTATATATAAATATAGAAATGTTTATATCAATTTGATTTTTAAAAGCTGTAAGTGTTTATTTTTCCCTCTATCTGACATTTTAATTAATTTACACAGCTCAAAATTTTATTTCCCAAGTTTCATTATTCTATCAATTCTTTGCCTCGGCCTGGCTTTTCTTAGATATTTCTATTCTAATTCCCAACCACTTTTCACTTGTTCCTTTTAGTTTATGTCACTGTGCTCATCACTGAAATATTAATCCACTCTTTCACAAATTCTGGACTTGTTGTCATCACTAACCTCCTCTGCTTTCCCTGTACCTCCTGTGCACCATCTCTGCTCCATCCTGCATCAAGTCTGCTTTCCAGTTCCCCTTAGCTCATTGGCAGGAAATTCAACATACCACTGGGTTTACAATGGGATTGGTGAGTCTTAGGGCAGCACAAGACATCTCTGTAGGAGTTCTTCAGGATGGAGTCCTACACCCAACCATCGTCAGCTACTTCATCAATGACCTCATTGAATGGTAAAGCAAACTCCTTGGACTGAATGGCCTATTTTTGCTCTTATGTCTAATGGTCTTATGGAACTTGCCTCCAGTATAAGGTCAGAAGTGGGGATTTATTACACAATGTTCAACAGCATTCATGACTCCTTGGACATTGAAGCAGTCCATGTTCAAATGCAATGAGACCTGAACAATCTCCAGACTTGGGCTGAAAAGTGGCAAGTAACAGTTGCACTACACAAATGCCAGGCAATGGCTATCTCCAACAAGGGAGAATCTATCCATTGTTCCTTGACATTCAGTGGCAATTCCGTCACTAAATTTACCGCTATAGCATTCTGGGGTTACTATTGACCAGGAACTAAACTGGATTAGCCATTTATATGCTGTGACTACAAAAACAGGTTAGTGGCTAGGAATACTGCAGTGAATAACTTACCTCCTAAAGAAGGGTCTAGGCCCGAAACATCAGCCTTTTTGCTCTTATGATGCTGCTTGGCCTGCTGTGTTCATCCAGCTCTGCACCTTGTTGTCCCCAAAGCCTGTACTCTGCCTAGAAGGCACAAGTCATGAGTGTAATGGAATACTCCCCAGCTTTATTTTTATTCATTTGTGGGATGTGGACCTCTCTGGCTGGTCAGCATTTCTTGCCCATCCTTCGTTGCCCTTGAGAAGGTGGTGGTGAGCTGCCTCTTGAACCGCTGCAGTCCTCCTGCTGTGGGTTGACCCACAATGCCATTAGGGAGGGAATTCCAGCATTTTGACCCAGCGTCAGTGAAGAAATGGTGATATATTTCCAAGACAGGATGGTGTGTGGTTTGGAGGGGAACTTGAAGGCGGTGGTGCTCCCATATGTCTGCAGCCCTTGTTCTTCTAGATAGAAGTGGTCATGGGTTTGGAAAGTGCTGTCTGAGGATCCTTGGTGAATTACTGCAGTGCATCTTGTAGATAGTACACACTGCTGTTCCTGAGTGTTAGTGATGAGGGTCTGGATGCTTGTGGATGTAATGCCAATCAACCGGGCTGCTTTGTCCTGGGTGGTGTCATGTTTTTGAGTGTTGTTGGGGCTGCATTCATCCAGGCAAATGGAGAGTATTCCATCACACTCCTGACTTGTGCCTTGTAGATGGCGGTCAGGCTTTGAGGAGTCAGGAGATGAGTTACTCATCACAGTATTCCTAGCTTCTGGCCTGCTCTTGTAGCCACTCTGTTAATGTGGTGAGTCCAGTTGAGTTTCTCATCAATGATAACCCCCAGGATGTGGATAGTGGGGGATTCAGTGATGATAACACCATTAATATAAGGGCTGATGGTTAGATTGTCTTTTATTGGTGATGATCATAGCCTGGCATTTGTGTGGCGTGAATATCACTTGCCACTTGCCAGCCCATGCCTGGATATTGTCCAGATCTTATTACATTTGAACATGGACTGCTTCAGTACCTGAGGAGTCATGAATGGTTCTGAACATTGCACAATCATCGGCAAACATCCCCACTTCTGACGTTATGACGGAGGGAAGGTCATTGATGAAGCAGCTGAAGATAGTTGGGCCGAGGACACTACCGTGAGGAACTCCTGGAGATCTCCTGGAGCTGAGATGATTGACCTCCAACAACCACAACCATCTTCCTGCGTGTCAGGTATGACTCCAACCAGAAGAGAGTCTGCCCCCTTATACCTATTGATTCCAGTTTTGCTAAGGCTCCTAGATGCCACACTTGGTCGAATGCTGCCTTGATGTTAAGGGCTGTCACTCTCACCTCACCTGTAGACTTCAGCTCTTTTGTCTATGTTTGAATCAAGGCTGTAATGAGGTCAGGATCTGAATGGTCCTGGCAGAACCCAAACTGAGCGTCATTGAGCAGGTTATTGCTGAGCAGGTGCTGCTGTATAGCACTGTTGATGACACCTTCCATCACTTTACTGATGATCGAAAGTAGACTGATGGTACAGTAATTGGCTGGGTTGGATTTGTCCTGCTTTTTGTGTACAGGACATTTTGGGCAATTTTCCCCATTGCTGGGTAGATACCAGTATTGTAACTGTACTGGAACAGCTTTGCTAGGGGAGTGGTAAATTCTGGATCACAAGTCTTCAATACTATTGCTGAAATACTGTCAGTCTTTGCAGTATCCAGTGTCTCCAACTGTTTCTTGATATCACGTGGAGTGAATCGAATTGGCTGAAGACTGGTATCTGTAATGCTGGGGACCACTGGAGGAGGCCAAGATGGATCATTCAATTGGCACTTCTGGCTGAAGATTGCTGCAAATGCTTCAGCCTTATCTTTTGCACTGATGTGCTGAGAATGGGGATATTTGTGGAGCCTCCTCCTCCAGTGAGTTGTTTAATTGTCCACCATCATGTACGATTGGATGTGGCAGGACTGCAGAGCTTAGATCTGATCCGTTGGTTGTGGGATTGCTTAACTCTGTCTATCACTTGCTGCTTTTGCTGTTTGGCATGCAAGTGCTTGGATAAGGGCAGTTCCAACACTCCAAGAAGCTTAACACCATCCAGAAGAAAGCAGCCCACTTGATTGATACCATATCCACAAACATCCACTCCCTTCACAATTGACATTTATTAGCAGCAGTAGCAGAAGTACATACCATCTACAAGATGCACTTGTTAGAACGCTCACTGATTTTTCATTATCTTTTATTTATATTATTTTATAAGTTTGGGTTTGGAGTTGTGAACTGGGAATTGTGAACTGGAAGTACCTTGTGTACTTTAGGATAGCTTGTTGCAAAAGGATAAAGAACAGACTGGGACCTGACTCAAAACACCAGCTTTCCTGCTCCTCTGATGCTGCCTGGCCTGCTGTGTTCCCCCAGCTCCACACTGTTTTATCTCTGACTCCAACATCGGCAGTTCTTGCTATCTCAGACCAAACAAGCTTTGTTTGTTTGTGAGGCCAAGCTTGGAGGTTAATTTCACACTGATTTTTTATTAAGAAGGTTCTAACAGACATAGCGATCCTGGAAAGTACATGTGTATGAACAGAAAGCAGAAGTTGGCTAATAATGAGGTCAGTCTCTGGGAATTGGTTCTGGCAAATTTGGAAGAGATGTTGAACAGTAATTGAGGTCTTAGGAAAAAGTCTATCAGGACGGAACCGGAGATGAAGTTTTTCTGAGGAGATGAGCTTGGCTGCTGACAACGCAGCATGAAGGTTTGAAAGCTCCCTGCCTAATCTCCCACACCAGCTTCCAGAAGCCTAAAGAGTAGCAAGCTGAGTTCAAAGTGTTTTTGCCTTTACCTGGGTCAATTGAGAAGGTGACCCTAATCAGTGGTTCCACAAAAGTAACCAAGGAGTCTGCATCTGTGCCTGTGAAACGCATCGAGAAAGACATTTAAGTAATTTGGGCAGTTTTGCTATTCCTTTTATTTATCCTTTAACTGTGTTTATTTGTCTGTCTTTTGTGTAAATAGGAGCTGAAAATAAATGTTTTGGGTTTGAAGCGTAGACGTTAAGTAGATTACCATGTTGTTTAATTTTCTCTCTGCTAAAGTCATTGTATATTAAATTAATGTGTCTGGAAATTAATTATTCGCAAAGTCTGGGATTGGCAATTCAAAAATCTGGTTAGGAACCATTGGAGTAACAATTAGGGGTCTTTGATGGTTTAATGTTACTGCATCACGAATACAGAGGTAGAAAGGTCTGATTAGTTTGGCTGTCTGTCTTCATGTTGTCACATATTGCAGAATCCGCCTCCATCACTCTCCCAGGCAATTTCCAAATCCTAACAGCTGTCTGAATAAAGAAGATTCTCCTCTTTTTGCTCCTGGTTCTCTTGCTGACAAGAGAAGGTTTTTTTTTAGCAAACTCTGCTGAAGTTATAAAAAGAATAGGAGGTGCATAATTGAAGAGCTACATGCAATAAATAAAAAACTTGAAATGGTTGAGCTCAAAGTGAATAATATTGCCCTCAATTTCATTAGACCAGAAATGCTAAAGAATGAGATAACAGCAGCAATAAATGAGATAAAAATTGGAAAAGTGGCTGAAATAAATCAAAAACACAGGAGAGAAAGCAACATCAATGTTTACTAGGCTGTGCAAAGATATTTACTTCACAGGAAATTGGTCAGAGGACATCATGCGTGCAATAATAATGACCATAGAAAGAAGATAAAAGAGTGTGACATTAGGAACCTGGGAAGATATGAACAGAGGAGCAGGAGTAGGCCATTCTACATATTTAATTTGCTTCACCATTCAGTTAGATCATGATGATCAGCTTACCTTAATGCCACTTTTCCACACTCACTCCGTATCTCTTGATATCAGAAATCTATCCATTTCTATCTTAAATGTATTCAGCAATTGAACATCCACAACCTCCTAAGGTAAAGAATTCCAAAGATTAACCATCCTCTGAGTGATGAAATTTCTCCTCATGACAGTTTTAAATGGCCTGCCCCTCATCCTGAGATTATGTCTTAAGTTCTAAACTCACCAGTGAAGGGAAATGTCTCATCCACATCCAATCTGTTAAATCATGTAAAAAATTTGTAAATTTCAATGAGATCACCTCCCATTCTTAGAGAATGCAAACCAAGTTTTCTCGAACACTGCACATAAAATTATGATTAGTCTGGTGAATCTCCGTTATGCTCCCTCTATAGCAAATATACTCTTCCTTAACAACAAGGTGCAGGGCTGGATGAACACAGCAGGCCAAGCAGCATCATAGGAGCAGAGAGGCTGACGTTTCGGGCCTAGACCCTTCATCAGAAAAGGGGGAGGGGAAGGGGGTTTTGAAATAAATAGGGAGAGAGTGGGAGGCGGATAGAAGAGGGATAGAGGAGAGGATAGGTGGAGAGGAAACAAACAGGTCGAACAGGCGGGGATGGAGCCAGTAAAGGTGAGTGTAGGTAGGGAGTTAGGAAGGGGATAGGTCAGTCCAGGGAGGACGGACAGGTCAAGGGGGCGGGATGAGGTTGGTCGGTAGGAGATGGAGGTGCGGCTTGAGGTGGGAGGAGGGGATAGGTGGGAGGAAGAACAGGTTAGGGAGGCAGGGACGAGCTGGACTGGTTTTGGGATGCGGTGGGGGGAGGGGAGATTTTGAAACTTGTGAAATCCACATTGATACCATTGGGCTGCAGGGTTCCCAAGCGGAATATGAGTTGCTGTTCCTGCAACCTTCGGGTGGCATCGTTGTGGCACTGCAGGAGGCCCAGGATGGACATGTCGTCTGAGGAATGGGAGGGGGAGTTGAAATGGTTCGCGACTGGGAGGTGCAGTTGTTTATTGCGAACCGAGCGTAGGTGTTCTGCAAAGCGGTCCCTGAGTCTCCGCTTGGTTTCCCCGATGTAGAGGAAGCCACACCGGGTACAGCGGATGCAGTATACCACATTGGCAGATGTGCAGGTGAACATCTGCTTGATGTGGAAAGTCTTCTTGGGGCCTGGGATGGGGGTGAGGGAGGAGGTATGGGGGCAGGTGTAGCACTTCCTGCGGTTGCAGGGAAAAGTGCCGGGTGTGGTGGAGCTGGAGGGGAGTGTGGAGCGGACAAGGGAGTCACGGAGAGAGTTGTCCCTCCGGAAAGCAGATAAAGGTGGGGAGGGAAAGATGTCTTTGGTGGTGGGGTCGGATTGCAGATGGCGGAAGTGTCGGAGGATGATGCGTTGGATCCGGAGGTTGGTGGGGTGGTACGTGAGGACGAGGGGGATTCTTTTTTGGTTCTTATTGCGTGGACGGGGTGTGAGGGATGAGGTGCGGGAGATGTGGGAGACACGGTTGAGGGCGTTCTCGACCACCAAGGGGGAGAAGTTACGGTCCTTGAAAAACGAGGACAACTGAGATGTACGGGAGTGGAATGCCTCATCCTGGGAGCAGATGCGGCAGAGGCGAAGGAATTGGGAATAGGGGATAGCATTTTTGCAGGAAGGTGGGTGGGAGGAGGAGTATTCTAGGTAGCTGTGGGAGTCGGTGGGCTTGAAATGAATATCGGTTTCTAGGTGGTAGCCCGATATGGAGACAGAGAGGTCCAGGAAGGGGAGAGAGGTGTTAGAGATGGTCCAGGTAAACTTAAGGTTGGGGTGGAAGGTCTTAGTGAAGTGGATGAACTGTTAGAGCTCCTCGTGGGAGCACGAGGTGGCGCCGATACAGTCATCAATGTAACGGAGGAAGAGGTGGGGTTTAGGGCCGGTGTAGGTACGGAAGAGGGATTGTTCCACGTAACCTACAAAGAGGCAGGCGTAGCTTGGGCCCATGTGGGTACCCATGGCAAACCCCTTTAGCCACAGATCAACGAATACCGCTCACGCTTGGACATAGAGCAGTTTTTCCGCCGCCTCCACCTCCACGCTTACTTCTTTAACCGTGAACCTAACCCTCCCTCTACTGACCCCTTCTCCCGCTTCCAACACACCCCCTCCTCCTGGACACCACCCCAACGCCTCCTACCCTCCCTCGACCTCTTCATCTCCAACTGCCGTCGAGACATCAATTGCCTCAACCTCTCCACCCCTCTCACCCACTCCAACCTCTCCCCTGCAGAACGTGCAGCCCTCCGCTCCCTCCGCTCCAATCCCAACTTCAGGATAAAACCCGCGGACAAGGGAGGCGCAGTTGTAGTATGGCGCACTGACCTCTACATCGCCGAGGCCAGACGCCAACTCTCTGACACTTCCTCCTACCGCCCCCTTGATCATGACCCCACCCCTGAGCACCAAACCATCATCTCGCAAACCATCCACAACCTCATCACCTCAGGTGACCTCCCACCCACGGCCTCCAACCTCATCGTTCCCCAACCTCGCACTGCCCGCTTCTATCTCCTTCCCAAAATCCACAAACCTGAATGCCCTGGTCGACCCATTGTCTCCACCTGCTCCTGCCCCACTGAACTGATCTCCAACTATCTAGACTCCATTTTCTCCCCCTTGGTCCAGGAACTCCCTACCTATGTCCGTGACACCACCCACGCCCTCCACCTCCTCCAGAACTTCCAATTCCCCGGTCCCCAACACCTCATCTTTACCATGGACGTCCAGTCCCTCTACACCTGCATTCCCCATGCAGATGGTCTTAAGGCCCTCCGCTTCTTCCTGTCCCGCAGGCCCGACCAGTCCCCCTCCACTGATACCCTCATCCGCTTAGCCAAACTCGTCCTCACACTCAACAACTTCTCTTTCAATTCCTCCCACTTCCTACAGACAAAGGGGGTAGCCATGGGTACCCGCATGGGCCCAAGCTACGCCTGCCTCTTTGTAGGTTACGTGGAACAATCCCTCTTCCGTACCTACACCGGCCCTAAACCCCACCTCTTCCTCCGTTACATTGATGACTGTATCGGCGCCACCTCGTGCTCCCACGAGGAGCTCTAACAGTTCATCCACTTCACTAAGACCTTCCACCCCAACCTTAAGTTTACCTGGACCATCTCTAACACCTCTCTCCCCTTCCTGGACCTCTCTGTCTCCATATCGGGCTACCACCTAGAAACCGATATTCATTTCAAGCCCACCGACTCCCACAGCTACCTAGAATACTCCTCCTCCCACCCACCTTCCTGCAAAAATGCTATCCCCTATTCCCAATTCCTTCGCCTCTGCCGCATCTGCTCCCAGGATGAGGCATTCCACTCCCGTACATCTCAGTTGTCCTCGTTTTTCAAGGACCGTAACTTCTCCCCCTTGGTGGTCGAGAACGCCCTCAACCGTGTCTCCCACATCTCCCGCACCTCATCCCTCACACCCCGTCCACGCAATAAGAACCAAAAAAGAATCCCCCTCGTCCTCACGTACCACCCCACCAACCTCCGGATCCAACGCATCATCCTCCGACACTTCCGCCATCTGCAATCCGACCCCACCACCAAAGACATCTTTCCCTCCCCACCTTTATCTGCTTTCCGGAGGGACAACTCTCTCCGTGACTCCCTTGTCCGCTCCACACTCCCCTCCAGCTCCACCACACCCGGCACTTTTCCCTGCAACCGCAGGAAGTGCTACACCTGCCCCCATACCTCCTCCCTCACCCCCATCCCAGGCCCCAAGAAGACTTTCCACATCAAGCAGATGTTCACCTGCACATCTGCCAATGTGGTATACTGCATCCGCTGTACCCGGTGTGGCTTCCTCTACATCGGGGAAACCAAGCGGAGACTCAGGGACCGCTTTGCAGAACACCTACGCTCGGTTCGCAATAAACAACTGCACCTCCCAGTCGCGAACCATTTCAACTCCCCCTCCCATTCCTCAGACGACATGTCCATCCTGGGCCTCCTGCAGTGCCACAACGATGCCACCCGAAGGTTGCAGGAACAGCAACTCATATTCCGCTTGGGAACCCTGCAGCCCAATGGTATCAATGTGGATTTCACAAGTTTCAAAATCTCCCCTCCCCCCACCGCATCCCAAAACCAGTCCAGCTCGTCCCTGCCTCCCTAACCTGTTCTTCCTCCCACCTATCCCCTCCTCCCACCTCAAGCCGCACCTCCATCTCCTACCGACCAACCTCATCCCGCCCCCTTGACCTGTCCGTCCTCCCTGGACTGACCTATCCCCTTCCTAACTCCCTACCTACACTCACCTTTACTGGCTCCATCCCCGCCTGTTCGACCTGTTTGTTTCCTCTCCACCTATCCTCTCCTCTATCCCTCTTCTATCCGCCTCCCACTCTCTCCCTATTTATTTCAAAACCCCCTTCCCCTCCCCCTTTTCTGATGAAGGGTCTAGGCCCGAAACGTCAGCCTCTCTGCTCCTATGATGCTGCTTGGCCTGCTGTGTTCATCCAGCCCTGCACCTTGTTGTCTCGGATTCTCCAGCATCTGCAGTTCCTACTATCTCTGTACTCTTCCTTAGATAAGTTTACCAAAACTGTATATATAGTGGTCCAAGTGTGGTCTCACCAAGATTGCATAGAATTGTAGCAAGACATGTTTAATCCTGTGCTGAAATCTCCTTGCGATGAAGGCCAATGTACTATTTGCCTTGCTTATTGTTTGTGGTACCTGCTTGTTAGCTTACAGCAACTCATCAATAAGGGCACACCCTTTGGTCATCAGCACTTCCAAACCGCTCACCATTTTCTTTCTTTTTTTTTCTACAACTTCACACTTATTCATTTTATATTCCATCTTGTATATTCTTGCCCATTCACTTAGACCTCAAAGTCCACTTGAAGCCACATTGCATCCTTCTCACTACTTATCTTCCCACCTAATTTAGTGTCATGAACAAATTTGTAAATATTTCAACTCATGACCACATACAAATTATTTATATTGATTATGAACAGCAATATCACTAATGCTGATTCTTGCTGAAACTTACTGGTAACTACCAGCCATCCTGAGAGTGACCTGTTTTTTTTTCCCTATTCTTTGCTTCCTGTCTGTTCATTAACTCTCAGTCCATACTAGTATATTAGCCTGAATTCCATGTACTCTAACTTACTGCATGGGAACTTATCAAACGCCTTTTGGAAGTCTCAGTATACTAAAAATTCACTAGCTCCCCTTCACTTATGCTAAAAATAATATCATCAAAAATTACTCCAATAGATTTGTCAAACATGGTTCCCTTTCATAAATCCATCCAATGTTAGCGTTGCGCCCTGTTACCACATCTTTTGTAATAGATTCTAACATATTCCCTACTACTAACTTCAAAATATAGTTCACTGTTCTCCCTCTCTTCTTGAATTGAACGTTTATCTGTGCTACTTTCTCGTCTGCAGGGAATTTTCCCTATGTATAGCATTTTAAAAGATAATCACCAATACAGGGGATTTATCAACCATCCATCCAGTTAACTTTTCAAATGCTACCTTTTTACTCATACTACTCATTCTTGCAGCTCTATGATTTATCAAGTACTGGGTTGCCTTAGGGAGATTGTCTGTATCTCCGTCTGTGAATACAGACACAGATCCCTGAATCTTCAATCTTACTTTTGTAGCGAGTGTCACTTTTGTCAAGTTTCATGGAGAGTTTCTCTCTGTGAGATCTAGTGAGTTTCCTCACTCCATTATCCCAAAGTTACCTCATTAATGATCGATCCTTCCCCTGTGGCACCCTTCTTGTCCAATGCTAGCCACTTGTTACATTTGGAAGAACTTGCCACTGCTAGGATAGTCCAGAATAGCCCAGCATTCTCATCCACTGGCACCATCTTTGAAAAGGGCATTATGCGCCCGACAAGCAACAAGAATCTGGAGTTACCCTCGATGGTTCATGACATTTACCCTGAACATGGCAAATTTAGCAAATTTAGTGTCCCCCTTTGTGGACAGGCATCTGGAGATTCTTGTGAGTGGGGTGGTGCAGGGGAAGGCTGTCCTTTTCTTCCAGGACTGGCAGGGGAGACCATGATGCTAGACCCTGCCAGCCTGCTTCTAGGTTGCCAGCCTGGTCAGTGCAGTCTCAGCTGTCGGGAAGAATGCTCAGCAGTGTATGAAAAAGATACACGCCTTCTTGGATCTGCTAGTGTAAATGCCATTATCTGCTCTCTGCTGCTTCACACTCACTGTATCTCTGCTACTCCAACTAGCTCTGGCTGAGGCTGATACTCTACTCATGTGACGTCTTCCCTCATTTGCTCTCGCCCACTCCAACACCCCGCACGACTAAACCTGCATGTCGTCTGTACTGTCATTTGTTCGGGATATCTCACCACACTTCCCCCACCTGTACCAGCACTAACAGCTGTACTAGTCACTTTCATGTCAGTTAGTGCCTCTCTTTGTCTCATTGCAGTAGAAAATGGCCCCACAATAAGGCGAAAGGAGCCAAGACAGGTCATGAGCTGCCCAACATTCGGCCCCTGACACCTTATGTAGAGGTGTTACTGATCCTGACCACTTGAGGTAGCTGACTGATCATGCCCAATCACCTGGCCCAGTAAAGGAGGCTGTCTCCCTTGACTTGACTGAGCACTGCTGACAACTATGACAAGCTCTCTGGTTTTGTGTCTGCGCTAAATGGTAAGGCAAGGCAGGATTACTATGAACTTGGTAGTTCTGGCTGACGGGAAAAGTGCAAAATAGCAAGACATGGGTGCTGTGGGCATTCAGGTAGGCTGAAATTGAGGGAGCACTAAGACAGCAGGTAAACAGCCCTGGAATGCAGCCTGGTTCAATCCGTTTGCTGGATGCCTGTCCCTGTGTGTAAAGTGTTCTTGCAACAGCATTGTAATGACAACTGTTGGTGCATTCCAAGGTACATCTCTAAAGTATAGAAATATACTGTAAATAGATTGGAGATGCGCCAAGGTGCAGAGACACTGGCAAGTTTCTGATGCCAATGCCTGTGGACATGTGGTGCAAGCAGATACTCCCTATAGCCTGAGATACTGATGCCAGGTGTCCAAGATTGAGAGGAGCAAGCCAAGCTAGAGTCACCAGATGCCTGCTTAGACTAGTGTATAGTTTCCCCACAGAGTAGGATAGAATGCTGCATATTAATGAGGTGAGATCTGCATTGAAATAGGGTGATAAGAAAACAATAATCCCACTTAACAGGCATCTCACTGCTGTCTCAGAAGAATCTTGTTTTGCCCGAGCCACTGTATTCCTTTTCATATACTTAAAGAATCTCTTACAGACCGAAAAACAGAAATTGCTGGAATAGCTCAGCAGGTCTGGCAGCAACTGGTTCTGAGGAAGAGTCACTGGACCCGTAACATTAACTCTGATTTCTCTTCACAGATGCTGCCAGATCTGCTGAGCTTTTACAGCAACTTCTGCTTTTGTTCCTGATTTACAGCATCCACAGTTATTTTGGTTTTCTTATAGACCTGCTTTGAGTTTCTTGTTACATTGTGTTTATATTCTCTTTTCACTTTCTTTTACCAGTTTCTTGGTCATCCTTTGCTGATTTCTAAATTGCTCCCAGTCCTCAGGCTTATCACTAATTTCAGACATCCTTGTAAGTCACTTCCTTTAATGCAATCTGTTTCTGCTACCTATTGTTGCTTCACCTTTCTCAGTGACTATTTGAACCAAAAAGGAAAGTATATTACAATAGAAGAATGTACATTGAGATGTTTCCAAGTTTGCAGATGACACAAAATTTGTTCACTTGCCATTCTGATTTGGAAAACAAATGGAGGGGATACGAATTGTGAAGAGTATGTAAAGAGACTTCAAAGGGATTTTGACAGGTTGAGTGAGTGAACAAGAGGATGACAGATGGAACATAATGTGGCTAAATGAGAATGACATTTGCAATAAATATATATGTTGTAATTGTACAGGTGTGAGCAACAAAGTCTAGAGATGAGAGTATAAGGCATAAGGACAGTTACATTCTGCGCTGGATAAACACATCCTAAATGTTGCTGATTATGGTGGCTTCCAATTAAAGGTTAAAAAATGAAAGTTCAGTTTCACTTTTTAAATTGTTTCACCAAATGAAATCAAGCTGATATTTAATACAAAGACTCAAAGTTCAAAGAAAGTACACCCACCTTAATTTACATTGCTCTATCTATCACTCACCTTACTCATCCACATTGATCAGTATTATTCGACTGTCCCAGCACTCTGATTCCAGCTCCACATCCAAAAGCTTCCAGCTGCATCACCAGTCTGCTCATAACATGACCTCCCCCATTACCAAAGGGACTTAACTGGTCACCTAAGTGTTTGTACTGATCCCCCTTATATTGTTTGGGCCCTTTCTTCCTTGATAGAGCATGTATGACTTTGTGGAAGTGCAGTTCCTTAAAAAAAACAGAAATTCAAAGTTCTGCAAAAGCTAGAATGATTGCTCCCAGTTTAAACTTCAATCTGTATTCAAAGCATATCTGAAATAATATTGCTGTGGGGGAGGTTGCAGGAGGGGGTGCAAGTTTGCTAAATGAGTGCGAGAATCCCAGATTTGGAGCTTGATTGATTTCATCAGAATTGTTATCCCTGCTCAGCATCTCACTTCAGTGAGCTGTTGTCTGCCTAGCCATCGGTTTTGCTTTGCGCCTGAAAGCTTTTGCTAATAAAAATGAAAATTGCTCGTATCAGTTGAGGCCAGCAACAACACTTTTTTTTTTGCTTCTGTAAAAACAATTACATTTGAGAGCTGAAAATAGAGAGAGAGTCAGGTTGTAGACTTGCGCGCTGAGCCAGTGTGTTTGGTTGCAGAGGTTTCGTCACCCTGCTGGGTAACATCGTCAGTGCACCTCTGGTGAAGCGTTGGTGTTCTGTCCCGCTTGTTATTTATATGCCTCAGTTTGCTGAGACCACAATACACACGGACAAAGAAGGACACGACTTCAACTGGGACAACACATCCATAATTGCACAAGCCAAACAGAGACATGCCAGGCAATTCCTGGAGGCCTGGCATTCCAACCGGAACTCCATCAACAAACACATTGAACTGGACCCGATATACAAACCACTGAAAAACAGAACCGGAAGTGCTACCAACCACTCCAGCAAACCGAGGCATATAAATAACAAGTGGGACAGAACACCAACGCTTCACTAGAGGCGCACTGACCATGTTACCTAGCAGGGTGACGAAATGTCTGCAATCAAACACACCGGCTCAGCGAGCAAGTCTACAACCTCATCCATAACCTGAGTTACAAATCTTCTCAAAAAACTTTAGAGAGGCAGTTCTAGAGTTACGATCCACATGAGCAGAATTACCCTTGTCATCAAGACTCCTGACAAGCTGAACCAAAATACACAAGCATTTTGCTGTTCCTGTAAATAAACAAACAGACTTCGATAAATTAGCATCCAGAGTCTGAAAGTTGTCATTGCGGTGTTTTAAAGCAGATGTCAAATCAGAATGAAGTGGTCTCATGCTATCTCTGAGGACTGCTTTATTGATATTCCAATGTCAACAAGTCTGCCATTTTGAATGGAGCAGCAGTGGCCTTGTAAATTTCATTGCCTTCTTTAAACATGCCAGAAAATAGGAGTGATTAAATTTCACAGTGTTATATAAAACAGTGTTGAGAGAAGAAGCGAGGAAAAATTTTGAATGAAAGGATGAAATTAATATTAAGAAGGATTGACACACCAAGGAGAAGGAATTGTAATTAACACCCGGCATTTAGAACAGACCCTCATTTGCAGATAGAGGACACAATAACATTTTACTCGATGAGATTTGAAATAAAAAATATTTTTGTTGTTCTGAAGAAGGGTCCAGAAATGTTAAGAGATAACAAGGTGTAGAGCTGGATGAACACAGCAGGCCAAGCAGCATCACAGGAGCAGGAAAGCTGACATTTCGGGCCGAGACCCTTCTTCAGAAATGGGGGAGGGGAAGGGGGTTCTGAAATAAATAGGGAGAGAGGGGGAGGCGGAAAGAAGATGGATAAAGGATAAGGTAAGTGGAGAGGAGACAGACAGGTCAAAGAGGCGGGGATGGAGCCAGTAAAGGTGAGTATAGGTGGGGAGTTAGGGAGGGGATAGGTCAGTCCAGGATGGATAGGTCAAGGGGTCAGGATGAGGCTAGTAGGTAGGAGATGGGGGTGGGGCTTGAGGTGGGAGGAGGGGATAGGTGTGAGGAAGGACAGGTTAGGGAGGCGGGGACAAGCTGGGCCGGTTTTGGGATGCGGTAGGGGGAGGGGAGATTTTGAAGTTTGTGAAGTCGACATTGATACCATTGGGCTGCAGGGTTCCCAAGCGAAATATGAGGTGCTGTTCCTGCAACCTTCAGGTGGCATCGTTGTGGCACTGCAGGAGGCCCAGGATGGACATGTCATCTGAGGAATGGGAGGGGGAGTTGAAATGGTTCACGACTGGGAGGTGCAGTTGTTTAGTGCGAACCGAGCATAGATGTTCCGCAAAGCGGTCTCCAAGCCTCCGCTTGGTTTCCCCGATGTAGAGGAGGCCACAACGGGAACAGCAGATACAGTATACCACATTAGCAGATGTGCAGGTGAACATCTGCTTGATGTGGAAAGTCTTCTTGGGCCTGGGATGGGGGTGAGGGGGAAGGTGTAGCACTTCCTGCGGTTGCAGGGAAAAGTGCCGGGTGTGGTGGAGCTGGAGGGGAGTGTGGAGCGGATAAGGGAGTCACGGAGAGAGTGGTCCCTCCGGAAAGCAGATAAGGGTGGGGAGGGAAAAATGTCTTTGGTGGTGGGGTCAGATTGCAGATGGTGGAAGTGTCAGAGGATGATGCGTTGGATCCAGAAGTTGGTGGGGTGGTACATGAGGATGAGGGGGATTCTGTTTTGGTTGTTATTGCGGGGAGGGGATGTGAGGGATGAGTTGCAGGAAATACGGGAGATACGGTCGAGGGTGTTTTCGACCACTGATGGGGGGATGTTGCGGTCCTTGAAAAACGAGGACATCTGAGATGTTCCGGAGTGGAATGCCTCATCCTGGGAGCAGATGTGGCGGAGGTGAAGGAATTGGGAATAGGGGATGGCATAACAGCCAAAACAGAATCCCCCTCGTCCTCACGTACCACCCCACCAACCTCCGGATCCAACGCATCATCCTCAGACACTTCCGCCATCTACAATCTGACTATATACAAATGTATTGACCAGGATAGTTAATGCTGCAGTAATTAATGATCACTTGAAACATCCAGGAAATCTATTAAGGTGGCTGTTCATCCTCTGAGATTGCTGTATCATTCCATGAGATCACAGATGTCTAATTCTGTTTTGAATTTCACATTCCCATCTACACCTGATCATTTTTAATTCCGTTGTACAAGAATAATGCATCAAAAAAAAAGTAAGGGATAGACCAGGAAGTTATAGACCAGTCAGTCTAACCTCAGTTATTAAAAAGAATTCTGAGGGACAGAATATACGTGTGCTTGGTGAGATACAGACAAATCAGAACGGTGGCAAATGGGATTCAACCTGGAAGAGTGTGAGGTAATGCACTTGGGGAGAGTCAATAAGGCAAGGGATTATACAAAGACTTGTCGGATTCTGGAAGGCACTGAAGGTAGCAGGACCTTGATGAACATATCCACAGATCCCTGAAGGTTAAAGGTAGCTATCTAAGGTAGTTAAGAAGGGATATGGGATACCTACCTTTATTAGCTGAGATAAAAATAGCTAGGAGGGGAGGGGAGTTAGGGAGAATGATTTTCACTCAGACTGTTGGGAGACTGGAACTCACTTCCTGATGGGGTGGTTGAGTAAGAAACTTTAATGATGTTTAAGAAGTATTTAGATATTCACTTGTATTACCATAGCCCTGATGGCAAGACCTGAAAAATGGGATTCATGTAAATTTTTGTTGACTTATGCAGACACAGTGGACTGAATAGTCTCCTTCTGAGATGTAAACATCTGTGAGTATCTATTTCTTGCCTAAAAATATTTGATGACCCTGCCTCCGCTGCTTTCTGAGGCAGTGACATCCAAACTTGCACATACTCAGATAGAAATATTCTCATCGTCTTGTTCTAAAAGGGTGTACCTTAATTTTTAAACAGAGTCTCTAGTTCCAGAGTTCCCCATAAGAGAAAATATCCTTTCTATGTCTACTTTGTGAGGATTGAGTCTTACATACTTCAATCAAGTCAATTCTCACTCTTCTAATCCATAGCAGAAACAAACCTGGCCTGTCCACCTTTTCCGCATAAGACAATTCTTTTATGTCAGGTATCAATCTGAGAAACCTCTTCTGAAACATCTTAACATCCTTTCTTAAATGAGAAAACCAAAATTGCAACAGTATTCAAGAAATGGTCTCACTAATGCCCTATATAACTGAAGCATAACATCCTTACCTTTATGTTCAAGAAGGTTAATGGAATATAATCCTTTATTGCTTGCGTACTGCGTGCCAACATTTTATGACTCAAGGACTAGAGCACCTAACCCCTTGTATCTCAGAATTGTGGAGTCATTCTGCATTTAGGCAAATTTTTAATTCTTCCTGCCAAAGTGAACAACCTCATATTTTACCATATTATATTCTACTTGCCAGATTTTTGCCCACTTACTCAACCTTTTTACATCTATCTACATCCTCTTTGTGTCTGCTTCACAACATACCGTCCTACCTATCTGTGTGTCATCTGTAAATTTAGCCACCAGATCTTCACTTCCTTCAAATAGGTTTTTGGAATAAAGTGTAAAAAGCTGAGGTTCCATCATAGACCCCTGAGGTACTACACCCTACACATCTGCCGATTAGACACTTATTCATTGTTTTTACCAGCTAGCTAATCCTCTGTCCATGTTAATGTATTACCCTACATCATGAGCTCCTACATTGCGGCACCTTATTGAATGCCTTCTGAAAATCCAAATGCAGTATGTCTAAAGGCTCTCTTTACCCACAGTAGGTATTACTTATGGAAGCCAATAAATTGGTTAACCATAATTTCTCTTTCACAAAGCCATGTCCTCCACCTAGAGTTTTTCATTACAGCACAAATATGCTAATTCTGTATATCCTGAAATATCTCTTTAAATTTCTGCCATTGCTTTTCTTTGGTCTGTCCCTGAGCCTAGAATGCCAATTCATAGTTGTCCTTAATTCAGTTTATAAGTTTTAGCCCCACTCTATTTATTCTGGCCCTTCTTATCATTCTCTGACTTTCATTCCCCATGTCACTATTTTGCTTTCCACAAACTGGAACCCACTTCTCCTAGACCATTCTTTCAGTCACCCATTCATTTCACTAATTTTATGTGCCCTCCACCAATTAGCATGTAGTTCAGGTAGTAGTCTGGAGATTCTGCTCTTCAATGTGCTGCCAAGCTCCTCGTACTGTCGGAGCAGAACCTTGTTCTGTGTCTTGCCTGTGTTGTTTGTATCTACATGAATCATGAAAACTGATCGTCCCCCTGCCAATGCACAATCCTGTCCAGCCCTGAGCATATGTCCTGAGCCCTGACACTGGGTAGGCAATGCAGCTGTCCAGATTAATGCTCTTGGTTGCACAGAACAGTGTCTATCCCACTCACTATTCTATCCCTATTACAGTTACATTCTTTTTAGCGACCCCCTCTGTAATGGTTTCTTGTACTACGTTATCATGGTCAGTTACGCTGAGCCAGCCCCTTTATCCAAACAAGCAGTAAGAGCCTTCAGCGAGACAACTGAAAAGGCTGAGGTTCTTACCGTCTGGGTTCCCTTAACTGCCTCTGTCACAGTCTCACAATCCTTTCCTTGAACACTGACCGAATCAGACATCCCGCTCCTCAGAAATGTAACTGCATCCTCGAACAACATTTCCAAAACTTTTCCGCTCCTTGATACCTTGCAGTGTCTGTAGTTCAGCTCAAAAACTGAGCCAAAGCTGCTTGACACTCAAACAGTTTTCTTTAATTCATTCATTCGGTTGTGGGAATCATTGCATGGATCACCATTTATTGCCTGTACTTAGTTGCCCTTATGAAGGTGGTGGTGAGCTGCATTCTTGAACCATTGCAGTCCAAGTGCTGTAGATAGATCCACAATGCCATTAGGGAGGGAATTCCAAGAGTTTGACCCAAAGACAACAAAGAAACAACGATGTATTTCCAAGTCAAGATAATGACTGGCTTGGGGACGAATTTGCAGGTGGTGGTGTTCTCATTGTATCTGCTGTCCTTACCCTCCAGTATGTTAGTGACATGGGTTTGAAGGATACTGTCTAAGAAGCTGTGCAAAGCTTTTGTAGTGAATGATATAGGTGAGCCAACAACTGAATTGGAGGGAGCTGATGTTTGTGAAGTGCTTCATCCTGGATAGCATTAGCTTCTTGAGTGCTGTTGGAGTTGCACTCATCCAAGCACGTGGGGAATATTCCATCACAATCCTGACTTGTGCCTCATCGATGGTGAACAGGCTTTGGGGAAATAGGTGTTAATTTACTTGCTGCTGAATTCCTAGCCTCTGACTTTCTTTTGTGACAGTATATGACTAGTCCAGTTAAATTTCTGGTCACCTCCTGGATGTTGTTAAGGGGAATTGAGCAATGGTAGTGGTGCTCCCCATCTACAACCTTCAATGTACATTCACTTCACCACCAGCACACAGTGGCAGCCGTGTGTACCATCTACAAGATGCATTTCAATAACTCACCAGCGCTCCTTCAGCAGCACCTTCCAAAACCACAGCCTTGACCATCCCGAAGGGCAAGTGCAGCAGAAGCATGGGAACATCAACCCCTGCAATGCCGCTCCAAGCAACAGACCATCCTGACTTGGAACAATACCACTGTTCCCTTGCTGTCAATGGATCAAAATCCTGGAACTCTCTTCCTAACAGCACTGTGAGTGTATCTACATCCCAAAAACTACAGTGGTTCAAGAAATAACTCACCACCACTTTTAACAGGGCAATTAGGATTGGGCAATTTATCTCCCAATGTCAGCCCTGAAGCATGCAATTGAACGTTTCCTGCAGGTCTCTGGCCTCCTGCCATTTGTCTGTAATACAAGCTATCAACCATCATCATGACTGGCTATCAGGCTGAGAATCTTCATCAGATCATTTAAATGAAGCTATGTCATTCAGATTGGATTTACTAATGTACTACCACAACCTCCCCCCCTCTTATTTATCTGGACATGCAATGGTAATGACATTACCCATAACATGGGGAATATTAAGTCCATTTAGAGATGAGATTAGTATTATGGAACCCAAGGGTGTATCTCCTCCAGATGAATAAATCAGTTAATGTTACCCTATGACATTCTACATCTGTGTGTAAAAGCTCCCATGATCAATGTACAAACAGGAGCTCCCCAGACTAGGAAATTCATGCAGTTATTTAATATTAGACAGGAATAGGCATGGATTTCTATCCTAATGGGTAGTACTTGTTACCAGCTTTGGCTTTTGCAAGTAAATAGGATACCATTCACTTAAGCAAATCTGTCTGCAGATAAATGAGTGTAATATAATTTAGATTATCTGTCAATCAGTATCAGCAAAAACCAGGAGAAAAGAATGTGACTCAAGAAAGGAAAACTGCTAGTTGTAAAGAATTTATACAAAGTCAAGCACATAACCATGAGTAAGATAAATTAGGTTAAATGGAAGTGGAAAACTTGTATATATCAGAGAAAAATCAATACAAATGGGGAACAAAAAGTTCTTCACTGCGGAAAGCTAAAGAAATGAAAATGGAAGTTAAAAAATTGCTAATTAAATCCTGGAGGAGAGGTTGAAGGAAAGAGGGAGGAAAGAATATCAGAAAATGTGTGAATTATATATATATTATTATTTCTAGAGTTTGGATTTTGAAATAGTGGCAAATGGATGTTAGTTACTTTTGTGAAGGGTTTTAAAAACAATTAAAAATTTGGGTTAGACAGTTCTTCTGGAACAGTGACCTAATTCAGTTTGTGCGAGAAGGCAGGGAACCCGTGGGTGATTTTACTGAGGTGGTTTATGGCACGTGAAATAAACTTTGTTTTTGGTTCATTATAATCAAGGATTGATTTTTGGTTTAGAAAACCTAGAGACTGAAAGATTTTTAGGACAGCTCAGAGGAGGCCTGACTGGAAAGTCAGAAACAAGTACAGTGTCTCTACAAGAAAAGATTGTTTTAGTGTAGGCAAGGGAATAAATTACCTCATTAGAAAAGATTAGTTTGTGTACCTTCTAGACCAGAGTATTTGGTTAGAAATCTGCATGTTATCAGAAGCTGAGAAGATCTAAACTCTCTGTTTTGTGAGTATTCATGCAAGAAGATTCCACAGTTCACAGGATAGAATATGGAGAGAATCAGTTAAGGTGAGCTTAAAGATTTGATATAGATGTATAATTTCCCTATGTTTGAATCACTGTAAAGGGACAGTATGAGGAAATAGGTTGAAAACTTGCTTTTCAGGGTATTTTAAGATTTTTCTAACTGCGTTCTGTAACTAGATAGCTTGCTTCTTTTTTGTTTTCATCTTTTGTGTCATAAACTTCTATTTTGTTATTAAAGAAGCTCTGTTGCCTCATGAGACTCAGTTTCAGTGAATAATCACCCTGTTAACTAAAAGAAAAGAAGTATGATCTGTCAGGACTGATTTCATTCTGGGATCTAACTTGCCCAGACATACCATCAACTGGGATCATAACAAATGTTAAAAATATTAGACTGCAAAAATACACTAGGGAACAACACAGCAAGCACACTTCAGCAAAAAAAAGAAATATTCTCCAATATCATACTCGCAATAGAATGGCTTGGAGTAAATTAGATCTTTAAAAGACAAAAGTGTCTGTATAAATGAAGAAAATATAGCTGAGATAATTAGAGGTTGTCTTTTTTAGAAATGTTCATTTGGGAAGGAAGTGCATGGTTTCTATTTAATTATTGTGGTTCAATTAATGTTATAAAAACAGTTGAAGTTTAGAAGGAGAGAACCCTTTAGCTTAGAAATGGGATTCTACCTGAGTATCAGCGTGTCTCAATGCAGGGGGTAACCCATGCACATGGAAGTATCCTAAAGTCTTGACATTGAAATTTTCTTTAGCAGATGAGTTTAGTGCCACTCTGTCTTTGCCTGGCTTCAGTGTTCAGGGAGATCTTAAGTTATGCTCGTCCTATTTTGGAGGGAGATTCAGTAGCTCCTTTGACAATTGCTTGTTCACTTTGGAGCATCCAAGAAAACTAACCAGAGCTTGTGCCAGTTATTCTCCAAATTGTAAGAATGGTTTGAAAATAGCAATATGTAAGCGATTTGCCTGAGTTGTAAGTCTCATTCCATTTTCGGCATTTCCCAAATAACTACAGACCATCCTAACTTTAAGGCATATACACTTTTAGTGATGACTGAGTACATACATGCAACATACCATTTTGTCTTCTCCTGGACCTGTATTTCATCCAAAAAGTGGGGTGTGCCTCATTGAGTTTCTAGGCTATCAGATATTTAAAGGCTTATAGAAGTTTATAAAATCATGAGGGGCATGGAAAAGGTGAATAGATAAGGTTTTTTCTCCATGGTAGGTTTGTCCAAAACTAAAGGGTGTCGGCTTAAAGTGGGAGGGGAAAGATTTAAAAGGTACCTAAGGGACAATGTTTTCACACAGAAGGTGGTGCATGTATGGAATAAGTTGTCAGAGGAGCTGGCAGAGCCTGGTGCAATTACAATATTTAAAGGGCATCTTGATGGGTATATGAATAGGAAGAGTTTAAAAGGATGTGGGCTAAATGCTGACAAATGGGACTAGATTAATTTAGGATATCTGGACGACATGGTCAAGTTGGACTGAAGGGTCTGTTTCTGTACTGTACGTCTTTATGATTCTATGACTGAACAGTAGCTAATTCCCAGGGTCAAATGGCATGTGTCTATAGGTGCTGAAAGTGAAGAAAACTTGGCTGGTGCTAGTTATAACAACAAATGATTATTTGGTTGGTAAAAAGCTTCTGCAAGAAAGGAAATGGGTACATACATTGCCTAAGTTTTTAAAAAAGCCAACGAATTGCATGTTAGTAACATATGGAAAATGGAACCATTCTAAGGAGTAGGTTGAAGAAGTAATAGCTTCATTTTAATAGTCAACAGGAATTCAGGATGGGAAGCCCTCTTTTAGCATATTTTTGGGTTCCTTAAGACTTAACAATTTAATTTTGATAGGATGGAAATAAGTCAAATAGGAATAATTTCATGTCTACAATTCATATGTTCTAAGGAGAAATTAGAGAAGCTGAAGGAGGTTAAATGACCAGCTCATTCCATACTATAATATATCAAATAGTGTACGTAATGATAATGAGGAGTAGTACTTTTAAGCCTCGCCAAGACAAGTCAACATAAATTTAAATTAGTCAAATATAATTAAAAATGTAGAAGGACTTTTTTTAGTCAGATGATAACCACTTTTTGGATTATACAGGATAGTAGAATCCTAAATATCAAGAGAGCCTTAACTCATGCTGTCTTCGAATTTGAAGACTTAAGTTCAAAAATCAAAGCAGACACTCTAGTGCAGCCCTAATAGAGGACTACACCACGAAGATGCCATCCTTTCGTGATATTTAACCTGAGATCCCATCAACCCTCCCAGATGCATGTAAAAGATCCCATAATACTATTTTGAAGAAGAGAAATACGGATTTGCCATTTTCCGGATACTATTTATGACTAAATCAACATCACTAAAGTACCTTGTCAGGTCATTATCAGGCTTGCCTACTCCTGCTCCTAAGTCCTCTGGTCCTATGTTGTTTGTGTGAGCATGCTGTGTACAAATTTGTGAATGTACTTCTTACATTATAAGAGCACTGCGAGGGACTTCATCTGCTTTAAAATATTTTGAACACCCCGTGGTTATGAAAGATGCCATTTAAATGAAAGCAGGCTTTCTTTTTTGTGTTTCTATGTGCACTATGGGCTTGACTGTAGAAAAGAAAGTGTTACATGGTAGATACATTCATTGGTTGTGAATTAAAGATGCCATAAATTCTCATCCAGGAAAGTTCACAGAAACACAGTAATTGGGGACTGTTGTGCATTATTCATGTCATTTTTGTTGTTTATTACTGGAAACAGGAATGTATATTCACCATTTAATTCATGTCCTGCCATTCCACAGCTCAGCACTTGTGCTAATTTAGAGTGTACTGTACTTTATTACAGTGTGTAAAATTAAGAGCATTTATTTAAGGTTTTCTATGAATCCTGCTGATTTAACAACTCTGAACTGTAGAGGTGATAAAATCTAGTTAAAATTATCTACTTTAACTTAAGTGTACATTTCTTCTGACAAATTTGCAAATACTAATTGGATATTGTTTTGACATTTAGCTGGACTTCTGTTGGAAATGCTGAATCTTATAGTTTTGTAATTAACTCCGTTTTACACTGGCATTGCATCCTGTAAACTTAGAACCACATATATTACAAAAAACATTTTCTTGGGAGTTTTAAACTCTTTCTTCTCCTTTTTTGTTTTGTGGGGAATTGGGTAAATCCATCTATGTTCTCTTTCACTTTACACCCTAGTCTTATGTTGCTCTCCCTGCTTTGATTTCCTTTTGTCCCTATCAAGTTTTCATCCTCACTTACTCCTAAGCTTATGACTCTCTCAAACTGTTTTGTTTCTCCTTCATCTCTGTCCTGTGCTGTCAGGATGTGTAGTCATTTGTGGAGAAACTGGAGTGGACAGGAACATAGATTGGGGTTGGGCAGGTGTTAGATCAGATAGGACAGCTGCCTGGCAGTGAGGAGAGCCTGAGACCTGGTTATGTTTGATAATAGGGAATACAATGGATTCAGTTTGGATTAAAATAACTGAAGTCAGGTGCCAATGCTTGGATTTTGGTAAACATTGATCTGTGGTAGTGTCCCTATCTCTGAGCCAGGTGGCCTGGGTTCAGGTCCCATCTGCTCCAGGGATGTGCAGTTAAACTGCTGAGCAGGATGATTGGTAAACATCTATTTATTATAACTGAGCAATTATTGGCTTAGTGTTACATAATTTTATTAGAGTCATAGAGTTATATTGCACAGAAACAGACCCTTTGGTCTAACTCATCCATGCCAACCAGATATCCTAAGCCAATCTAGTCTCATTTGCCAGCATTTGGCCCACATCCCTATAAACTCTTCCTGTTCGTGTACTCATCCAGATGCCTTTTAAATGTTGTAATTGTACCCACCTGCACCACTTCCTCTGGCAGCTCATTCCATACACGTACCACCATCTGTGTGAAAAGATTGCTCCTCAGGTCCTGTTTATACCTTTCCCTTCTCATCTTAAAACTTTGCCATCTAGTTTTGGACTCCCCTACCTTTGATGTTTCCCCCTTAATGAAGCCAAAAATGATTTAAAACGTAATTAATTTTATATCTGTAGCTAGTGACCATTGAGTCAGTGTGCTTTGAATGTGTGTACTAAAGAAACAATTTTAAAACCTTAGTATGTGAAAAAATATAGAGTTCTGGACATTTTCTGTTATTTTGAATCTGGGTGGAAGTTTGTTGCCTTTGGATATGGTACATTGGTGAGTTGAAGTGACAACAAGCTAGAAAGAACAATAAATTTTAAATGTAAGAGGCAGGAGTTGGAGAAAGATTTTCATCAGAGGTATAAGGATGATGGCAGTTGGCTATAGTGAGACAGAGATGGATGGGAATCTTGATAACTTTCTTTCCTTTATTCATAAGTCAGATGTGTGGTCCCCAGCAAGATTCACAGAGACATACAGTGTGGAAAAGCCTATTGAGTCTGCACTGACATAACTACCATTGAAGGTGCACCAATCCTGATTTCCTGAACTTGCCCTATATCCTTGAATATTATGACATTTGAAAAAACTCATTCAAATATCTTCTAAAGGTTGTAAAATTATCAGCCTCCACTACCTTCCCAGGCAGTGCATTCTAGATTCTCACCATCCTCTTAGTGAAAAAGATTTTTTTCCCAAATCTCCTCTGAACCTCCTGCCCCTTACCCTAAAACTATGCCCTCTTGTGATTGACCTCTCAACCAAGGGGAACAGCTGCTCACTATCGACTCTGTCCATTCCCCATAATCTTATACACCTCAATCATGCTCCCCCTCAGTCTTCTGTGTTCAAAAGAAAAGTTTCTTCTCATTGTTCAATTTCTCCATCCCAGGCAACCTCCTGGTGAACCTCCTCTGCATCCCCTCTAGTGCTATCAAATCCTTCCTGTAGTGAGATGATGAGAAATGCATATAGTACTCTTGCTGTGAACTCGCCAATGCTAAATACAACTCCAGTATTACCTCCTCACTCTTAAACTCTATACCATGACTAATGAAAGCAAATGTCTATATGCTGTCTTATGCAAGGGCAGAATTTGTTATCCATCCCTAAATGCCTTTGACCTGAATGGCTTGTTCGACCATTTCAGGGCCAACCAAGAGTGAAACACATCGTTATAGATCTGGAGTCACAAGTAAATCAGAACAGGCAAGCATTGCAAATAAAAACCAAAAGAACTGTGGATGCTGTAAATCAGGAACAAAAACAAAGTTGCAGGAAAAGCTCAGCAGGTTTGGCAGCATCTGTGAAGGAAAAAACAGAGTTTCATGTCCGGTGACCCTTCCTCAGAACTGCATTGCAGATTTCCGGCCCTAAAGGACTGTAGTGACCCAGATAGGTTTTTACAACAATTTATGATAGTTCCCGTGGTCACCGTGACTGAGACTGCTTTATAGCCCAGATTTACTCATTGAAACTACATCTCACTAGTTTTCCCTAGGTTAGCCTTGACCTCAGATTATCACCAGAATCTCCCACAGTAATAGATATTATAATTATATAAACCAAAAAGATTCAACTGAATTTAAAATCCATTTTATTTTAAAGATTATTCAATGAAACATACAAAACTTCTTTGAGATGTTGGTGGTTCCGCAATCAACAATACCTACCTTCTCAAAATTTCCTCCCTAAGTACTTCAGGCTTGGCACTGTCATTTCTGGCATTCATAAATCTCTTCAAGCCTCTGCTTTCAACTTACCCCAGCATTTTGCATTTTTTCCCAGTGTGGTATCCATAGTTATTCCAACACCTTTTATTGAGGGTGTCTTACTCTATGCGAGGAGTACTGTAGAACCACAGGCAGTTGAATAGTTCAATCTAATCTAATTGTATCAATCTCAAAGATTTCAGAATGATCATTACTGAAATAAGTCACAAAGCCTGAATGAAGTTTTGGTTTTCTTTCAATCATGTGAATCCCATTTCTCGAATTTAAGCTTAAAATTAATTTTTCATTTTCATAAGAGCTTTTCATTTATCTTCTTAGAATGTTCTTAGAAACGTTAGCACCAAATAATGTTTTCAAAATGCATTGTTTGGGCAACAGGTTGTATGTTGATTGATTAAATATGGAAAACCGGTGTAATCTTAATTCGTAAATATTGGCAGATAAGAATGTGTTATTTCACACCTTTGAAATGTGCTAACAATGTTGTTGTGGAGGTGGCTAAGATACCTTGCTCGCACACTTGTAAATTTGCAATGCATTCATAAATGATAAACCAATAACATTGTGGCATTCCCAGCTTGAGTAATGAATGCCAATAATGCAATTGAAGCACAGGCAGAGGACAGGACTGACTTTGTCGGAGGTCCTACTAAAGAATTACATGTTGTCTATTATTTAATGGCAAGACAAACAAAGTTCAATATTAATTTGTACAAGGTCAATAAACACATGACAAAATACATAGGCCAGTACTATTTTGATGGGAAGATTCTGGATGTTTTCCCACAAATAGAAAAATTTGGAGGGAAATTACGTAAGTTGCTCTTGCATGCCACCTGCTGGTTGATTTCAGAGTGGTATCAACAGGCTCTGAAAACAGACCTGCTTTCTCAGTTAAGATGGACATTGTTAACTATGACCATGACTGTAAAATAGGGTAAGATCTTACCACTTGGCTCATTGTGTGTGTAGTAGTCAGAAATGATCTATCAAGACAAATTCCATTTTCCAGACCGTGATGCATAGATGAATAAGTTGCAGTACTTCATTTTCATATTAAAGTATTTTTTTAAATGAGGGTTTTTAATGGTTCAGGTAATGTGTTCCAGACCCGCATCATCCTTTGGTTGTGGAAAATTCCCAGAGGATTGGAAAACTGCCAAAGTCATTCCCTTTTTAAAAATTGAAGGAGACTGAGTAACTATAGGCCATCTGTCATTTGGGAAAATGTTAGAGTATTATAAAGCAAAGCATTTGAAAATATGCAAATAGTCTTGTGGAGGCAGCATGGATTCATGAAGGGAAATCGTGCTAGACAAATTTATTAGAATTTTTTGAGGAAGTAACCAACAGGATAGAAAAGGGAAACCAGCAGATGTAATATATTTGGATTTCCAGAAGGCATTTGATATGGTAGTACACATTAGACTACTTAATAAGGTAAAAACTTATGGTGTTGGGGCTAGAATATTAGCATGGATTGAGTATTGGTTAACTAATAGAAGATGGAGGATTGGGTAAGGGGCTGTTTCCAGGATGGCAATCTCTAATGAGTGGAGTGCCACAGGGATCAGTGTTCAGGCCATAATTATTAACTACATGTGTTAATCACTTTGAAGAAAATGAAACTACTATCACCAGGTTTATAGATGACATAGAAATAGGGGAAAAGGCAAGTGGTGAAAATAACATAAGAAGATCACAGAGGGATATAAGCAGGAAAGTGAGGTGTGACAAAGACACAAGGAGCACACAAGGGGATGTAGATAGGTTAAATAAGTGGGGAAATATCTGGCAAATGAAGTAAAACATGGGAAAGTGTGAAAATGTCAATTTTTGGCAGAAAGAATAGTGAGAGGTTTCAGAACTCTGAGATTTAGAGAGTTGTGGGTTCCCTAACACTTGAATCACAGAAGATTAGTTTGCAGGCACAGCAGGTACCACCTTACAAGAGTCACCTGGCAAAAAGGAATGCTTGATAACAAGTATTTTGTTAGGAGCATTTTGGTCTGGATAGGGAGACAATGAGCAGGCTAGCAGAACAGCACTGACTGCTGCAGAGAAGGAGGGACAGGAGGTGGAGGTGAATTTGCTTTCCACTACCATGTGGCAGTCAGACCAATCCACACTTTCAGTAGAAGTGGGTGTGGGGAGCTCATGCATAGTTGCTCTGTGAAAATTGTATCTAATCAGTACTTGAGTGCTAAACTGGCACATGTCGAATTTAATTTTTTCAGGTAGATTCAAGTTATGGTTATCATGGATTAAAGCCAGATTCATGCAGTCAATCCAGAACTCTGAACAAGCTAGTCTCAACAGCAACGCATATATTTAGTGTTTGTTTTCACTTTTTGGCCAAACTAAATCCTAAAGAGGTGGCAAGTGGGCATCAAGCTGTACGTTCTTGGAAATGATCTTCATTACATAGCTGTCTAGTTCCTGCTGAGCAGGTGGGTTGAAGCTCTGCACCATCTCCAAGTCATCCCACTTAATATGCAAAATAATAGATAATCTGTAGAGTAACAACCCAAGCTTTTACCATTGAACCTTTATAAGCGTTAAGGGAGGTTTTCACTTCTAAAGAAATACAGGGAATGTCACTGCTGTTTGATTTCAAACCTCCTTACCATCTGCTAATCCAGCAAAGAGATGTTATTTTTATCAGAAACTTTTCTCAGGTACAAAGTTAAACTGGAGGTGGTTTCCAATTAACACAAATATATGGTTTCCTGAGGGTTTTGTTAATTAATGCATAAACAGCAAACACAAGCAACAGAAATTAAAGCAGGAAGTATTTGGGCAGAACTGACCCACCCTTTGGCGAATTATACTTCACTTCCCTGATTAAATATTGCTGAGGTGAAGACCATGAGGGAGACTAGAATGTTACCAGGGCTGGAGAATTGTAGCTACGAGCAGAGCTTGGAAATGTTGGTTTATTTTCATTGGAACAGAGGGTTGAGGCATGACATGACTGAGGTATACAAAATTGTGAGGGGTAGAGATAGAGTAGACAGGAGGAACCTGTTTCTCTTGGCAGATAGTTTAAAAACCAGGGATCATAGATTCAAAGTAAGTGGCAGTAGGATTAGAGGGGACACAAAGAAAAGCGTTTTTACGCAGAGATTGGTGGATGTCAGAATTCACTGCCTGAGTTGGTAATAAAGGCAGGGAGCCTAACCTCTTTTAAAAAGTACCTGGATCTGCATCTCAAGTGCTGTAAGCACAGGGCTATGGGCCGAATGCAGGAAGATGGGATTAGAAAGGGCATCTGGGTGTGTTTGGGTCAACATGGACAAGAAGGGACAAATGGGCCCCTTTTGTGCTGTATCATTCCTATAGTTTGTATGGAGACACACTGTAGTTGCTAAATTGATAACCAGATATTTTGTCTTGTCTTGTCTTGTCTTGTGTGAGTTTTTATTTGCCCAGTTTGACAATTGTTTTTACTTTAAAGGACAAAAATCAGTACTAACTGTGCTGTTGCAAAGCTAATCTCTGTACAACACAGCTAAGCTCCAATGGAGCAAAACATGTGTGTATTCTCCTGATACTGGCCTAATACCTTTCTTGGCAATGTATTTGTATGACAGACTAACAGAATCCTTGAAATTATGATCTCCTGTCCACACCCCACTTTGTCCTCCTCACCAGTGGCAACTGTGCCTTTAGACATGTCTACCCATAGCTCTGGAATTTCCTCCCTAAACCCCCACACGTCTGTTTCCTCCATTAAGGTACACTTTAAAACTTTAATGCTTCCCAAACCTTTCCAAATCGTGATTCCATTTTGAGGCATGAAAGTTGTCATTTACTGTAAAGTAAGAACTGTGAGGGGAAAAGGAGACCTCTGAGAAGCAAGCAAGCTCCACCATAAGTGGGGATCCATTTGGTAGTGTGGAGGGATGGGGGCAGTATGCAGTTATTGTAACTCAGTCAGAGCTCCACGGTCGACATTACTGCCTTGATTCTCACAAGCCTACAATTTCAGCTCATTGCTCCACTTGGGAGTCTCAATCCACACTTTGGAAAGCCTTGCTTTAAAATGGTGGACTGAATCTTACCATGAATTGCATAAGTGTCAATGTCGGTGAATTTCAGGGAGGGTTTCCCTCTGTGAGCTCCAGCGAATTTTCCCAATTGTATCTTTCCAAACTCGCCTCATTCCCTATGCATGCCCCTATAGTATCCATTTGTTGTATTCTCCCACTCACAACAGATGGTGATATTGACTGAAGCTGGGACTCCTAATACTGGTGCCATCTTTAAAGTACAGCAATGCAATCAGTCAAATGCTGGCAGCCCCACAGCTGCCCTGCATGGTTTGTTTAATTTGCCCAAATAAGTTAGATGGAGGGCAGTTGGCATCCTGCTTTGCCAATGGGGACCTAGAGATCCTACTGGACGGGGGGTCACATTTGATTGCTGTCTGTAAAGGTTTTGGTGACTGGTGGAGGCCTGGAAGAGCATGCAGTGAGCTAGAGTCACCAGGCAACCACCCTGACATTCGTGCCAGGAATAATCACCATCTGGTTTCTATCTAGTGGGTAAGAAAATGGAAACTGCAATCAATCAGGTGAGATGAAGTAATAGTGAGGATTGCTTATGAATAGACCTCTCCGTGCTCACCAGTGAGGATCTCGTTCTTGCCTGTTCAACACTTTGTTGGAAAATGGGATTTCTTTGCTCCTGAAAGCAGAACGCTGTTCACCATTAATCTTAAGTGATTCCCTCAACTTTGTCACCAATTCCCTCATCATTCAAGGCCTGGGCAGCCCTAGTGCTGCTTCTGCCGCAAGCCTGAGCTCAGTGTCACTGCACCCCTGAACCGAGCACAGCTGCCCTGCCCCCTCACACACCTTGAGCCCTGATGAAAAGACCCTGTTTGGATCCTGTTCACAGGATGTGAGTCTTGCTTGCAAGCGTACAATTTGTTACCCATCCCTAGTTGTCCTTGAGAAGGTGATGTGCCGATATGTTTGAACTACTGCTCTCCATGTGATGTAGCTGCAAACGCAGAGATTCTATGATGTTGAACCAGTGATGGTGAAGGGACAGTGATATATTTCCATGTCAGGATGGTGTGTGGCTCAGAGGGGAACTTTCAGGTGGTAGCGTTTCCATGTATCTGCTGCCCTTGTCTTTCTGAGTGGTAGAGGTCACAGGTCTGGAAGGTGCTGTTAAACGAGCAGTGGTGCATGGCAAGAGTGCATCTTGAAGATTATACACATTGCTGCTGCTGTGCATCACTGGTGGAGGGAGTGAATGTTGAAACTGGTGGATCGGGTGCCAGTCAAGTGGGTTGCTTCATCTTGGTTTGTTTTTAACTCTTTGAGTGTTGACGGACCTGCACACATTCGGCAAGCACCAGTCCTTGGAACATTACTCATACAAACGAAATGAAAAATGCTATATATTTGCTTTTGAGAGCCAGGAAGAGTAATAATAGAAATTCAACAGCTAAATTCAGAACATAATGACACTGTTCCCTATACTGTATGGATCAATTTAGGGTTAATCTGCCAGCAGCAATTACATGTGGTAACTTGCCGAGAAAGAAGGTCAAATGGTAATGAACATTTTAAAACCCTGTATGTGGAAATCAAATGCTAAATTTTAGATAGACAATAGCTCTATTAAATGCCTGAAATGAAATTACCTTGAGCTGCCTGGTAATATTCTGCCATTTGTTGCTTAATTGAAACAGCATGTAAAGATACTGCATTTCTTGAGTTTTCAAATGCATTTGTGAGGCAGGCTGATTTGCCATTAACTCGAGAGCCTAATCCTGCTGCGCCAGGCACAGCTGTAAATATGCTATTTCTCTGGTGCCTGGGATGCCTGTGACATTGTGATAAACTCTTTTAGATAAAAGCCATCAGTCTGCCTCAAACTCCTGCAACTTCACTGACAACCAGTCAAACAGAAAATGAATGTGTCACAATAAATGAATGACAATTCCTTCTGTTGATATGATGAAGAATTACAGACTGTGCTCAATTTATGTGGCTTTGGCTGGCAGTGGTAACAGTGTAACTCAGGATGAGTAACGAGCTTAGCAGTAGTGTGGGCAGTGGCATTTCCTCGATTATTTCAGAACCACTCCCTTACATTCTAGCAGATCCACAAATACAAAGTCAAATAACTGTGGTACAGGATAACTGTTCTGTTGCTTTCAAAGTTATTAAAAATATCTTATTTAAGCACATTTTTTCCTTCCTTTGCTTTTTCTTATGGGACACAAGAAAGATGGAAGGAGAAAAGGGAATTTTATGTAGCACACAACACATCGGGCTGAATTTCTGAACTTTTGTAAAAATCATACCAGTCTCGAAAAGTGAACTCTGATTGTCTTTTCACAGATGCTGCCAGACATGCTGAGTGTCTCCAGCATTCTTAGTTAGGGCTGAATTTTACACTTTTGTTTTACTCATTCATGGGATGAGGGCGTCACTGGCTGGCCAGTGTTTATTGCTCTTCCATAGTTGCCCTTGAGAAGGTGGTAGTGTGCTGCCTTCTTGAACTGGTGCAGTCTATGTGCTGTGGGTTGACCCACAATGACATTAGGGAGGGAACTCCAGGATTTTGATCCAGCGACAGTAAAGGAATGTCAATATATTTCCAAGTCAGGGTGGTGAATGGCATGGAGGGGAACTTGGAGGTGGTGGTGTTCCCATGTACCTGCATCCCTTGTCCTTCTAGATGGAAGTGGTCATAGGTTTGAAAGGTGCTGTCTCACAATCACTGGTAAATTTCTGCAGTGCATCTTCCAGATGGTACACACTGCTGCTGCTGCTGAGCATTGGTGCTGGATTTAGTGCCAATCAACTGGGCTGTTTTGCCCTGGATGGTGCCAAGCTTTTTGAGTGTGGTTGGAGCTGCACTCTTCCAGGCAAGTGGGGAGTATTCCATCACACTCCTGACTTGTGCCTTGTAGATGGTGGACAGGCTTTGAGGAGTCAGGAGGTGAGTTACTCACTGCAATATTCCGAGCCTCTGACCTGCTGTTGTAGCCACTGTGTTTCTATAGGGAGTCCAGTTGAGTTTCTGGTCATAGCAATCCCCATGATGTTAATATTGGGTGATTCAGTGATAGTAGCGCTTACTGAATGTCATGCGATTAAATTATCTCTTATTGGAGAAAGTCATTGCCTGGCATTTGTGTGACACAAATGTTGCTTGGCTAATTAGTTTGAGACAGAACATCTGCCCACCCCACTGGGATTACAAGTTCCACTTCTGAGAACTGGTAGCTCATCAATATCCAGCATACTCTTAGCTTCACAATTATAGGAATATGTTGTCCCTGCACTCTCACTATTACCCTTTTGAATGTCTCCCACTGGTATGGATTTTCCTGCAAATTGCTGCTTCCATTCTGCTTTGGCCAGATCCTGTCTTATCTCATTAATATTAGCCTTCCCCCAATTCGGAACCTTTATTTCTGGTCCATCTTTTTCTTTTCCATATAACCTTAAATCTTACTGTGTTATGGTTTGTTGGTTAGAAGAGTGGTAAACTTGTCAGAAGAATGGGGAGGGATGGCTTTTGATACCCCCACACTCTTTTCTGATTCCAAGTCCCTTGATCAGAATATTGACTAAGCGCCTTTGAGGGAGGGAGTGAAACAAAAGGTTCACCAGATTAATCCCTGAGATAATGGGATTGGCTTATGAGAGAAATTGAGGAAACTGGGTCTTTATTACTTTGAGTTTCTAAAATAATGGGTTACCCTATTGAAACATGCACAATTCTCTCAAGGCACAACAAGCTGAATATTGATAAGATATTCCCCTGACTGTTGAATCTAAAGCCCTTCAGGATAGAGAATGAGCCATTTAAGAATGAGGTGAGGAATAATTTCTTCACCCAGGGGTGGCAAACCTTTGGAATTCTCTTTCCTAAGGGCTGTGGAAGCTTAATTATTGAGCATGCTCAAGTCAGATATTGATAAAGTTCTTTGCATTAATGACATGGGACATGGAGATAGTGCAGAAACTTGGCATTGATGAGATGAATAACCATGATCTAAATAAGTGGTGAAGCAGGCTCAATGGGCTGAATGGCCTACACTATTCCTACGGCACTGACTTACTTATGAAGTTGGTCACTTAAATACACAAATAAAATAAAGAACAATGTGATTATTTTCCATTAAAGATATTCTTAAGTGAGACAGTAGCCAATGATGGCTTGTGTTTCATGCCTGTGTCTGATAAATTGAATACCTGAAGCAATATTCCCTTTTCGCATTTTGTGTAATTAAATTGTAAGTGTACTCTTTATATGTGATTCATGATTTTAATGCATATATCCGGTTTGCCCTGTGGTAAACTTTGCCATGGATTACTGAAATGTGAAGCTTTGTTTATTGCAGACTACAGCTTTAAAGATTGGGACATTGCACATAGGGTGCAGGGAGATGCTAAAATATTCTGGAAAAGCTTCTATTGTAAAAAGAATATAACTTTAAAAAATCCATAAACTAATCATTTAGCAGTGTACTATGAATATAAAAGTATCTTTTCAGGGTTAGTTCTTTTGTTCTTGAAATGCTATTAATTGCTATTAAAAAATGTTAACTCTTATTTCTCTCCACAGATGCTGCCAAACCTGCTGAGTTTTCCAGCAATTTCTATTTTTGTATCTGATATACAGCATCTGCAGTTCTTTCAGTTTTATTAAAGACTAGTTGCACCTAATTAGACCAAATGTAACTTTTTAAGGTATCTTAAGCATTGATGCAGGAATGGCAATATTGATGTTCTCACTGATTCCAGGACTTGCTGGTTTTAATATGGGCTGGGTGGCGGGGGGTGCTAATCTGCATATGTCTGACATCCTGAAGTTTGGATGATGATCTGAAGGTTCTTCATCAACACTTTCTCCCCACTGCCTGTGGAACCCAGCCCATTAATATCTGTGTAATACTGCATACGCAGATTTGTGTGATTTAATTCTGCAATGCCTAATTATTTTTTCTTAACTGCACTCCATTAACCATGCTGAAATTTTTTTTGATTTTAAATATGATTTACTTCCACAGATTTATGTATTTGTTTCTAGATATTTTCTAATCAACCTGTTCAGAGATCTCATTCCACACCTCTGGAGCAGGTGGATCTTCAACCTGGGCCTTTAAGAGACATGTGATGACTGACCCAATTGTACTGGAAAGAATTTGGCTGTTAATCTCACCATGATTAGACATGTAATAATACACCTTCTAGGAAGCTGGGGTTTGAACCTGGACTTTCTGGGCCTAGTATTAGAAACACTTCCATGACACCATAACAATCTAAAGTCAAATGTGACTTTAGAGGCTTTTAGCAGATCACTGCTGAACATGTTTCTACAATATGCCTGTTTCTGCTCTTTTACTGGAGGTATTACCAATTCGTAATGAATATGTTTGGTACCAGCAATAAGATAAAAGACAGAGGAATTCCAATTGAATATGTTCAGTAGTTTAGATATTTTTAGTCAACCCGCTCAAAGGGTTATTACACTTGTGGAGCAGATAACACTTAAACCCAAGCCTCTTACTCAGAAATAGGGACAATACCAATGTGCCATAACAGTCTACTATTTAGCAGTCTACTAATGATATAAATGTGACGTGCTGGTGTTGGACTGGGGTGGACAAGGTCAGAAATCACACAACACCAGGTTATAGTCCAACAGGTTTATTTGAAAACACAAGCTTTCGGCACCTCAGTAACACCTGAAGAAGGACTGAGACTCCAAAAGCTTGTGTTTTCAAATAAACCTGTTGGACTATAACCTGGTGTCATGTCATTTCTGACCTGATATCAATGACATTAGGTTTTAGGTTTGTTTGAGTATTATAGATGAGTTGACGTTTGGAATTAATTTGTATTAAATTGGCTATTTGATTTTCTAATTTTCCTGATTTTCTAATATGTAAACAGTCACTCTGCTCACTTACTTCAATCAGGAAAAAAAACGCCTAATGCTGCAAGGGCTTCCCACAAGAATAATTAATGTTTAATTGTATTATTTACCAATTTATTTAGGAAAAGAATATCATGGCATCCGGATGGTCTAAGTAAGTAATTGCTAAATGACAAATGGAAAAGGATTGGAAAAGAGAATCTCTTTGGTCATTTGGTTAATTTTTCAGTCTTGGGCAGTAATAAAAATGATTTTGCACGGTTGAGTCTCATGACCTTGGTGAATCCCAGGATATGTTAAATAATTGAAGCTACATTATTATTTGTGTAATAACTGACAGAATATCCAGAAAGTAGATAATATAAATACCTTATTTCCATCTTGTTCTGGAGTATAATCCCACATGTTCAGGCCATTCAGCCCATCAAGTTTATTCTGCTATTTAATACAATCATGGCTGATCAAACACTTCAGTGCCTTTGCCACCCTATTCTCATAACCTTGTATGCCATTGGTAGTCAGAAATCTATTAATCTCTACCTTAAACATGCTTGAAAACTGAACTTCCAAAGACCTCTGTAATAGAGATTCCAAAGGTTCATAATCCTCTGAGTAAAATGATTTCTCTTCATCTTCAGCTTATATGGATCCCCTAATTTTTAAATTGTGCCTCCTGGATCCACACTTACCAACCAGTTGAAACATCTTAATTGCATCTATACTATCTATCCCTATAAGCATTTTGTAATTTTCCAATGAGATCACCTCTCATTTTTCAAAATTCCAGTAAATACAGGCACAGTTTGCCCAAACTCTCTTCAGAGGACAGTACCACCATTCTTGGAATAAACCTGGCAAACCTTCATTGAACTCTCATGAAGGCAATAATATCCTTCCCGAAGTAAGGAGACCAAAACAGGACACAGTACCTCAGGTGCAATCTAACCAATTCCTGTACAGTTGAAGCAAGACATCACTACTCCTGTACTCAAATCCTCTTGCAATAAATATTGATGTTTCATTAGCCTTTCTAATGTCTAATGCAACTGCATGGTAGCCTTCAATAACTTGTACAAGTACATCTAGGTTCTTTTATACATTTACACTTTCTGACATGTCACCATTTAAGAAATACTCCATACATCTATTACTCCTCCCATTGTAAATAATTTCACATTCTTCCAAATTGTTTTCCATCTACCATGGTTTTGCCCACTCAATAAGCCTATCCAAAGTCTCCTGAAGCTGCTTTACATGTTCACAACATACATTCCCACTTAGCTTTGTATAATCCACAAAATTGGAAATATTGCATTTGGACCCTACATCCAAATAATATGTATAGTGAATGGCTGGAGCCTAGGTACTGATCCTTGTGGTGCTCCACTAGTCACATCCTGCCAATGCAAGAATGACTGCTATATTTCTAGTCTCTGTTTTCTAGTTATTTCTCAATCATTAATCGATACTTGCACATTACCTACAGCCTATCTGCTTTAATTTTGCTACCCATCCTCCTGCTTTCTACTTCCCATTACAAATTCTCCAGACTCTGTCTGAAATGGACCCACATTCATTTTTGTCAAGCATTTTCTTCATATTGTATATACAGCAGCATTTTCAGTCTGTTTTTCTGTCTTTTTCTAGATTACATCCCTTTTCTAGTCATCCTTTTCTTAACAGTTTATTGGCCTTCTTTGCTGTATTCTGAAAGGCTCCCAATTCTTAGATTTATTGTGGTTTCAGGCAACTTTATAGGGCTTTTGTTTTAAACTCATACAATATTGAATCAGAGATAGTAGGAACTGCAGATGCTGGAGAATCCGAGACAACAAGGTGCAGAGCTGGATGAACACAGCAGGCCAAGCAGCATCATAGGAGCAGAGAGGCTGACGTTTCGGGCCTAGACCCTTCATCAGAAAAGGGGGAGGGGAAGGGGGTTCTGAAATAAATAGGGAGAGAGTGGGAGGCGGACAGAAGATGGATAGAGGAGAGGATAGGTGGAGAGGAAACAAACAGATCGAACAGGCGGGGATGGGGCCAGTAAAGGTGAGTGTAGGTGGGGAGTTAGGAAGGGGATAGGTCAGTCCAGGGAGGACAGACAGGTCAAGGGGGTGGGATGAGGTTAGTTGGTAGGAGATGGAGGTGCGGCTTGAGGTGGGAGGAGGGGATAGGTGGGAGGAAGAACAGGTTAGGGAGGCAGGGATGAGCTGGACTGGTTTTGGGATGCGGTAGGGGGAGGGGAGACGTGCAGCCCTCCGCTCCCTCCCCTCCAATCCCAACCTCACCATAAAACTCGCGGACAAGGGAGGCGCAGTTGTAGTATGGCGCACTGACCTCTACATCACCGAGGTCAGACGCCAACTCTCCGACACCTCCTCCTACCGCCACCTTGATCATGACCCCACCCCTGAGCACCAAACCATCATCTCCCAAACCATCCACAACCTCATCACCTCAGGTGACCTCCCACCCACGGCCTCCAACCTCATCGTTCCCCAACCCCGCACTGCCCGCTTCTATCTCCTTCCCAAAATCCACAAACCTGAATGCCCTCGTCGACCCATTGTCTCCGCCTGCTCCTGCCCCACCGAACTGATCTCCAACTATCTAGACTCCATTTTCTCCCCCTTGGTCCAGGAACTCCCTACCTATGTCCGTGACACCACCCACGCCCTCCACCTCCTCCAGAACTTCCAATTCCCCGGTCCCCAACACCTCATCTTTACCATGGATGTCCAGTCCCTCTACACCTGCATTCCCCATGCTGATGGCCTTAAGGCCCTCCGCTTCTTCCTGTCCCGCAGGCCCGACCAGTCCCCCTCCACTGACACCCTCATCCACTTAGCCGAACTCGTCCTCACCCTCAACAACTTCTCTTTCAATTCCT